>NW_012110141.1:2612910-2614402 GCF_000951045.1 Mandrillus leucophaeus
CACACACACACACACACACACACACACACACACAGAGTTCCATCTAGACATTAGATTTCTACTTCCTGCTACTAACAACATTTATTGGCCTAAGTTAATAACTTGAAGTAGCAATTCCAAAGAATATTTTTGTCAAGGATTTGGTCACACATTTCCTCTTAAGATGTTAGCAGATACTTTCTTTTGAAAGACAATAAATTATAGATGATATTCTTCTTCTTTTTTGGAAAGGAACACGTAATTTCTCAGTTCTGTGGAAGACTGTTAATAACCTTTCAGCATGAAAGATCTACATTTTGTCCACCGGCTGTGGACTGACTTCAGTCAGAATGCACTTTTAAACAGCAGGTTCACACATTTATTTCCAAGAATTAACCTCCAAGCTGGGTGTAGGGGCATGTGCTGGTAGTCCTGGCTACTCAAGAGACTGGGGAAGGATGATCGCTTGAGCCCAGGAGTTCAAGTCCAGTCTTGAATATAGTGAGACCCTGTCTCTAAAAGAAAAATTTTAATTAAAAAAAAAGAATTAACCAATCTTACTCAAATCAAAAATTCCTCCTATGAAAGAAGGTCATTATGGTAGGTTAATTTTATGTTTCCTTCAAGCTGAGAAAGGAAGGGACTGCATACATAGTACCTTGAACATTGAAGGGGAGAGAGTGAATACCCTCATTCCATTCCCCTTCTGTTTTCTGAGACCGTTTCAGTTTCCTGTTACCAGATGGATATGAATCGTTTAGTCTTGTACTGACCAGGTTCTTCTAAGCTTCCACTACCTTTGTCTATTTAAAACCCAACACATTGCAGGGAGACCAAGGCAGACGGATCACTTGAGGTCAGGAGTTCAAGACCAGCCTGGCCAACATGACGAAACCCCGTCTCTACTAAAAATACAAAAATTAGCCGGGCGTGGTGGCACATGCCTGTAATCCCAGCTACTCACGAGGCTGAGGCAGGAGAATCGCTTGAACCCAGGAGGCAGATGTTGGAATGAGCCAAGATTGTGCTACTGCACTCCAGCCTGGGTGACAGAGCAAGACTGCATCTCTAAATAAATAAATAAATAAACCTATCATTTGTTTTTCATTTTTTTTTAATGAAAATTTCTGTGCTGTATATATCACGAACTTATTTTTGTTTCTTTTCAGACATGGCTCTTACTTAAACAGTGTTTATTCATTCCAAAGGGAACAACAATGTAACTTCTCTTTATAGGCAAGGGCTGAACCTTGATCCTCTATGGATACCCCTTAGGCTCTTGCCTTCTACTGATATTTCTAAATTACTGCCTTGTTGGAAGAATGTGTCCACTTCAGGCCAGAAAGAGTACATTTTAAAAGATGTAGCAGGGCCAGACGCAGTGGCTCACGCCTGTAATCTCAGCATTTTGGGGGACCGAGGAGGGCAGATCACTTGAGGTCAGGAGTTTGAGACCAGCCTGGCCAACATGGTCAAAACCTCTCTACTAAAAATACAAAAACTAGCCGGGTGC
>NW_012110141.1:2615517-2618926 GCF_000951045.1 Mandrillus leucophaeus
TTTAAGATTATGAGAACAGAATTCAGACAAAGACACATTCTAGCTGTGTCTTCATGCTGAGAAAGATACAAGCTTGTAGAAACTATTGGTTGTTGGTTTCTCTGCTTTACTACTTAAGAGTGTGGACCCTGGAGTTGACTGCTTGGGTCTCTGTCACTTATGTGCTGTGTGATATTGAGCAGATTACCTTGTCTCTCTGTGCCTCCAGTTTTTCATTTGTAAAACAGAGACAATAGTAGTACCTAGCTTATAGAGTTGTTGAGAAGATTGAATGCAAATGAGCTTTGTAACACTGACACATGGAAAGCACTCAATCCGTGCTATTAGCGAAACTTTTATGGAGGGTTGAGAAAACATGTGCTTGTTTCAGATTTGCATAAAATTCCCATCTTGGAGCCATTATGATAATCCTTCCTGCATGTGGCCTAATAATAACCTCAAGTGATTTTATTTTGATTCTTCATCTCTCAGCCACCCCCCTGGGAGGAATAACAGGAGCTGTGTGTCTGTATATCTAGAGCTCTCTGATAATGAGTAGATGAGACGAACAGACCTTTGGGTTGACTGGCTTCCTGGTTCTTTTTCTCATTCAGGTGCTGGAAAGCTTCAAGATCATGGACTATAGCCTTCTGTTGGGAATTCATTTCCTGGACCATTCCCTCAAAGAGAAAGAGGAGGAGACCTCACAAAATGTGCCTGATGCTAAGCGGCCTGGGATGCAGAAGGTTCTCTACTCAACAGCCATGGAATCTATCCAGGGTCCAGGGAAATCTGGAGATGGGATAATCACAGAGAACCCAGACACGTAAGTACAGCCACACACCCACCCACCCTCTTGATTGTGGTAGCCCACGTCACTGGGTAATTATAGACAGTCACATTCACCTTAGGGTGGGACTCCAGGAACTAATTTCTACGTGGTGCTAAAATGGGTTAAACTGGTCTCCATTTCTATTCATTTAAAGACAACTAGATGAGTGGCAGTTCCTCCAGTTATTACTCCTTCACCCACTTGGTTTCTTTTTTCAAATGGCTCCATTTTTTTTTTTAAACAATGGCTGAAAATGTTTTTGTCCCCATTAACTACATATTCAAAACATTCACCACAAGAGGAAAGAATAAACTTTGAATTTGAATAAACATGTTTTATTATTTATTTTTTATTTTTTTGAGACAGAGTCTCCCTGTGTCACCCAGGCTGGGGGGCAGTGGTGCCATCTCAGTCCACTGCAACCTCCACCTCCCAGGTTCAAGCGATTCTCCTGCCTCAGCCTCCAAAGTAACTGGAATTACAAACATGCACCACTACATCTGGCTAATTTTTGTATTTTTAGTAGAGATGGAGTTTCACCATGTTGCCCAGGCTGGTCTCACACTCTTGGCCTCATGTGATCCACCTGCCTTGGCTTCCCAAAGTTCTGCGATTATAGGTATGAGCCACTGAGCCCAGCCTGAATAAAGATGTTTTAAGCAAATACACAATGAGAATGATGTTTGCAATTCAGAGCTTTTTATCTGCCTAAGGGGATTCTGTTGTGCTAGTCTTGTACCCTGGCAGATGTGGTCTCTCACCTCAGCCAGATGTGATAGTAACTACAGGATTAATTTGCATGTATAAAGTGCATATTGACTAACAGAAACAATTGCAACCAAAGTAAGTTATTGAAATGGTAGACTGCATCAGGTATGCGTACTAGCTGAGCAAGGAGACTGGAAGAAAGAAAAAAATTTTCCACGGCCATAAATGCCTGCCTTCTAGAATTCTCCAACAGTGACTAAACCATGGGCATATTTCACTTTTGTAAAGAAAATTAACACATATTAAATCTTTTTTGAAAAGTTATTTCTTGCAAATCAATCTAAATGTCAAATAATCAGTTAAATTATCCTGTATCAGTGAAATACAATAAGGCTATTAAAAACCACATTAGCATTGAATATAAGGAAATGTTTATCATTTAGCAAGTAAAAAATGTAATAAATAATACCCCTTCTCGACTAATACACACACACACATACATATATACTAGAAAAGTGTACCAGATGTTAATAGTAGTTATCTTTGCATCCTAGGAATAACTGTTTAATTATATTTTTCCCTTGTGTTTTTCTGTATTTTATTTTTAAAAGTAAATATACATTACTCTTTTGATCAGAAAAAAAGGTATTGCATTTTTAAAAGAAATATTTTATAATGGTCTAAAAATTCTTGCTCATAGTTTAAAGTAGGAACAAGTTTTAAATTGAATTCTTCCCATCCAGCTCTTCAGAGTTAGCAGTTATCATATTATTCTCCTTTGTAGGGAAGTATTAATACATCATTCTGGATTCCCAGGATGACCTTAACTGATGCCCAAAAACCAAAAAGAAAAGAACAAACAAAAAAAAGATGAGTAGGAGATAGCCCAGAATTCTTAAAAACGGTCTATTTTTATTTTCAGTCTATTTATTAGAAATGATTTTTTAACTTTCTATTCTTATAATGTGTAATCAGATATTTTCTCTTTTGCTCTATCAACAGAATGGGAGGCATTCCAGCTAAAAGCCATAGGGGAGAAAAGCTACTTTTATTTATGGGCATTATTGACATTCTACAATCGTATAGGTAAGAAGTTTGAGGAGTAGTCTTTTATTATTTCAAAATCAATCTACAAAAGCTTCTGAAAAATCACCAAATGAGAGTGATTTTACATTCTCGTTTTAATTTTTCCATGAATGTTTAGGTTAATGAAGAAGTTAGAACATTCCTGGAAAGCTCTTGTTTATGATGGGGTAAGTGACTTATTTTCCTTATTACACTGTATATATTTCTGCTTTCTCAGAGACTTCAGAGTATGTGCAGAAAACTGTGTTGCTACACTCTAAGAGGAAATGGAACAACGGTCTTTATAAACTCAGAATCTTAGGCTAGTAGATCAGTTGAAATTTGAGAATAAAGACAACATAAATTTGAATAACTATTCAAATATATGACATCCAGCCTAGCGGCCAGAAAAACAAAATGATATCTATGTCTGTGTGAAATCCAAAGGACCTAACTTTGAGAGGGTCTTTTTCTGTAGGGATGATCAGGAGGGCAGTTGAAATGAAGTTCTCACACAACCAAGCTACAGTAAGTGTGAGCCCTGACTCTGATGGTGGACAGCCTGGATTTGAACTCTGCATTCACTGCTGAACTAGCCATGTGACCAGGCACAGTGCTGGTTATGTGGCCACTTGCCCTTGTTTATCACCTATACCAGGGGGCTAGTAATGACACCTGCCTGGTGTAAGCATGGGACAAAATAATGCATTTCAGTGTTCAACACAATGCCTAACAAATACAGACACAGAAAGTGAAAACTTTTTAATTGGTATGTATTTCTGCATCAACATTTATACATGCTAGCTGCCTGAGGATGTCTTTATT
>NW_012110141.1:2621751-2651751 GCF_000951045.1 Mandrillus leucophaeus
AAATTTCTCTATTGGAATCCATAAACCTGAATTCAAAATGAAGCATTATAGAAGCAAATTTACTATGTCTGCAAGTGTATAGCTTAGATACATGATTTGGATAAATGATTACTAAATAAACATAGAAAATTAGCTCCTGCATCCATCCCCTTTCCCTTCATCCACCCCCTTTCCTGAATTTGTAATCAAATAACCCTTCAGCCCTAAAGACTCCTGCCAAGCAGGAGAGAAGAATGGAGTTAACAGTTTAATTCAATTCAACTCTACGCAATCAGCAGATAATTCAGGGCAAAGGAGTCATCTGTTAGCCTTGTCTCCTAGGAATCCTCCTAGCATCTCCTCACCTTGTTATTGGGAGATGAGACTAGAACTATTTTTTAGCTTAAACATCAATATCACTCTTACATTAGGATAGTTTTGTTTATGTCCCCTATTTTTGTTCATGATTAAGGGAGTTACCCTTCATTCCAGATGACACTTGATGCACTGATTGCCTGTATGTAAAAAAAGAAATTAAAAACTCCTCCCGGGACACAATGTTGTGAATGAGGACAGCTGTTTTGACTGATGTAGCACAGTTTTTTTGCTGACTCTCCCCTGCTCGGTTTGGTCTTGAGTGTCTAGAATCTTTGTTCCGATTGAGTCTATGCCCTCCTCCCTCAGCCCCAGACTCCTGGGCCCCGCGGGACACAGGGCATTCCTGTTCTCTATCTCTGGGCCACCTTTGGTTAAGAATGTTGGCTAACAGAGAACCAACTGCATAGATCTCTCTTCTGACTTGAGGTGAGCACTAAGAGGTGACCCTGTGATCCTGTTTTTTTGTCTTTTCAGGACACTGTTTCCGTTCATAGACCAAGCTTTTATGCAGACAGATTTCTAAAGTTCATGAATTCCAGAGTTTTCAAGAAAATTCAAGGTAAGAGTCTTACGAAATTTTTTTTTTTTTTATTTTAGCAGCTTAATTTCATTATGTATTTTGCAAAAATTTTATTGGAAGAACTTATGCAGACAGATTTCTAAAGTTCATGAATTCCAGAGTTTTCAAGAAAATTCAAGGTAAGAGTCTTACGAATTTTTTTTTTTTTTTTACTTTTAGCAGCTAATTTCATTATGTATCTTTGCAAAAATTTTATTGGAAGAACTAACGCATTTCTCTCCCTGCAGCAGTTATCACATAGTAATTATGGTTAAGTAACCCAGTCTGGTGTTTATTGATGTCCTAATCATCAGAGTCCTGTTTAGTGGTGAAAAAATTTAGAAGCTATCTAAATGTCCAACCATATAATATATTGGTTGAATATGTTATGATACAGTCAAATAATGGAATAGTATGCAACCAATAAAAAAAGATGTGTTAGCAGCACATTTAGTTTGTTAAATATAGATGTGTTCACCTTATATGTAGTTATCAGTGTGTATACCTTAAATGCACAGCAGAATTCTAATGGAATATACAAAACAGCAGTTATTCTCATGGGACATTCTCCAGGATAGATCATATGTTAGGCCACAAAACAAGTCTCAATAAATTTTAAATGATTGAAATCATACAAAGTATATTTTCTGATCACAATGGAATGAATCAATAAACAGTGAAAACTGAAAACTTGACAAGTATTTGAAAATTAAACTACACACTCTTAAACTACCAATGAGTTAAAGAAGAAATTACAAGGAAATTAGAAAAACCTCAGAGATGAATGAAAATGAAAACAAACCTACCAAAAATTTATGGGATGCTGTGAAGGCATTGCTCAGAGGAAAATTTATAGCTGTAAACTCTTACCTTAAAAAAAAAAAAAAAAGGAGGCCGGGCGCGGTAATCCTAGCACTTTGGGAGGCTGAGGCAGGCAGATTGCTTGAGGTCAGGGGTTCAAGACCAACCTGGCCAACATGGCGAAACCCTGTCTCTACTAAAAATACAAAAATTAGCCAGGTGTGGTGGCATGCACCTGTAATCCTAACTACTTCGGAGGGTGAGGCAAGAGACTTGCTTGAACCCGGGAGGCAGAGGTTGCAGTAAGCCGAGATCATGCCATTCTACTCCAGCCTGGGCACCAGAGTGAGACTGCATCTCAAAAAAAAAAGAAAGAAAGAAAAAAGAAAAATATCAAATCAATACCCTAACTTTAAACCTTGAGTAACTAGAAACAGAAGAGGAAACTAAACCCAAAGCTAACAATGCTTATTCCAGATCAAGGGAGTATGTGGGCTCTTATTTTCCTTTATATTGATATTTATTAAATTTTCTACAATTAATATGTCGTATCTGTGGGAAGTTTTTAAGACATGTGAAAGGAGAAAATAACCCTAATATATAGTTGTTTTATCATTTTGCTATTCTGTGATTCAATTTCATAAACTAAAACATGATAATTTAATCACACACAACTGAAAAAATAGAATGTTCATGTTTTATATTTAAATAAGATGAATTTTCCTGGTAATATTTATTGGAGATTTTTTAATTAATGAAAGTCAAATACTTGCAATGTAAAAATTTTGGAAAATCCAAGAAGATGAAAAAAAATGAAAATTCTTGAAATGCCACAACCCAGAGATGTCCACTGCTAATATTTTGATGTACTTTCTACCAATCTTTATTTCTATGCTTTGTGTATTTACATTAAAATGATAGCATAATGGTACACAATTTTAGGTATGGTACTCTTTTTTCACATAGCATTGTAACACGTATAGTTTATAATGTTATATTTTCCATATCATTGTATATTCTACAGGGCACCATTTGAAATTGCAACACATTAAAATTATATGAGTGTGATATAATCTATTTTTTTTTTTTGACAGAATCTATGTAATCATTCTTTCAGTATTGGGCATTTACATTGTTTCTCCTTTTTCTATTTCTTACTAGTTTATGAACATAATTTCAGACAAATGTTGTGTCCAAATTTAGGATTATTTCTGTAGAATGGATTCCAAGAAAGGGGTACTAGGGTAATAAAATGCACGTAACTGCACAGAGAGATTGTGCCACAGAAGGCTCCCATGAGAGCCTGTGTTTTACCAGCCCTTAGCCAGCATTGTGGTTTTAAATTATGCCACTCTGATAAGTAAAAAATGTTATCTGATTGATTTATTTTGCATTTCTTAAGTACTGGTAAGGTTCAACCCTTATTCATGTTTATTAGCCATTTGTAGTTCCTTTGAGAATTGAGCTTTGTAACATTTGACCATTTATATTGGCTATTTTTTTTTCCAAATTATTAATATCAATTCCATGTGTTAAAGATATTAACCCCTTTTTTAACCTTATTTCACTCTAAGGGAAACTTTCTTCCACATTTGACTCTCCCAATGGTATCTTAAAATTGCTGTCAAACTGACATCACCATAAATTATTTGCCCAAGGTTTCTTTGGCCTAGAATAGACTATAAGATAGTGTTTATTGAAACTGCAAGCTTACATGAATACCAGCTTGTGGTTCCTTGTTTTGTTTTTTTTTGTTTGTTTTTTTTTTTTTGAGACAACGTCTCACTCTATCACCCAGGCCGGACTGCAGTGGTACGATTTTGGCTCACTGCGACCTGTCTCCCGGGTTCAAGCGATTCTTCTGCCACAGCCTCCCGAGTAGCTGGGATTACAAGCATGCACCACCACGCCCAGCTGGTTTTTGCTTTTAGTAAAGATGGGGTTTTGTCTTGTTGGCCAGGCTGTCTTGAACTCCTAGCCTCAAGCGACCCACCCACCTCAGCCTCCCAAAGTACTGGGATTACAGGCTTAAGCCACTGCGCCCTGCTGTGGTTCCAATTTTTAAGAAAGATTTTTTCACCTTTCTTAGCCCTGTGCCAAGACTGGAAAAACATGGGTTTCACTGCAACCCCTGGTGCATTTTGGAGGATGCATCCCTTTAATGTTCCAGCTTTGGTGAGCCTCCCTTAGGAGACTCCCCATCTTGGGAGGTTTTTCTTTCTTAGGGGCATATAAATTAATGGTACGATCAATGGCATCTTCAATTTCATAAAATAAGGCATGTGTCACAGATTTTTCCAGTTTGGAGAATGTATCAGGATTTTAATGGAACAAGTTTTTAAACTCATAGGTAATCAAATCTATTGACATTTTCCCATTTTGATTTTTGATTTTATTATCTATTTTTTAATAATAGCTTTATTGAGATATAATTAAGATGTGTACGCGTCACCCTTTTAAAGCATACAGGCTTATGATTCTTGATTTATTCACAAAGTTATGCAATCATCACCATTTTCTAATTTTTTAAATTAATTTATTTATTTTGAGATGGAGCTTCACTCTGTCGCTCAGGTTGGAGTGCAGTGGCGCAATCTTGGCTAACTGCAACCTCTGTCTCCTGGGTTCAAGTGCTTCTCCTTTCTTAGCCTCCCAAATAGCTGGGATTACAGGCGTGAGCCAGCACACCCAGCTAATTTTTGTATTTTTAGTAGAGATGGGTTTTCACCATGTTGGCCAGGCTGGTCTTGAACTGCTGACCTCAGTTAATCCACCCGCCTCAGCCTCCCAAAGTGCTCGGATTATAGGCATGAGCCACCATGCCCGGCGATTTTCTAATTTTAGAAAATTTTCATTACCCCAAAAAGAAACCACATACCCATTAGCAGTCACTCCCCATTCCGTCCTCTTCCCAGCCCCTGGCAACTACTGATTTACTTTCTGTCTCTATGGTTTTGCCTATTCTGGTATTTCACATAAATCATATAATGTGAACTTTTCTGTTTGGCTTTTTGCACTTAACAGAATATTTTTGAGATTTATCTGTAGCATCGTAGCATGTATCAGTAATTATTCTTTTTATTGCAGAGTATTCCGTTATATTGATATACCATAGTTTGTTTATTCATCAGTTGATGGATATTTGGTATGTTTCCATTTTGGCTATTATGAATAATGCTGTTACGAACATTCATGGACAAGGTTTTGTACGGGCATATATTTTCATTTCTTCTGAATATATACCTAGAAGTGGAATTGCTGGGTCAGATGGTAACTCTCTGATAACATTCTAAGGAACTGTCAACTCTTTTCCAAAGCAGCTGCATCATTTTACAATCCCACCAGCAATGTATACAGGTTCCAGTTTCTCTGCATCCTCACTGACATGTGTTATTGCCTGTCTTTTTTTCTTTTGGCCATCCTGATAGGTATGAACTAGTATCTCACTGTGGTTTTGATTTACATTTCTCTAATGACTGATGATATTAAACACCTTGTATGTGCTTATTGGCAATTTATATCTTCTTTGGAGAAATGCTCACTCAAACCCTTTGTCCATTTTTAGTTGAGTTTTGTTTTATTATTGAGTTGTAAGAGTTCTTTGTATATTCTGGAAACAAGTCCGTTATCAGACATATGATTTGCAAACATTTTCTTCCATTCTGTGGGTTGTCTTTTTACTTTTTTGATAGTGTCTTTTGAAGCACAGAATTTTTTAATTTTGATGTCCAATTTTTTTCCTCTTGTTGCTGGTGCTTTTGGTGTGATCTAAGAAAGCATTCCCTAACCCAAGGTCATGAAGATTTACTCTCATGTTTTCTTTGAAGAGTGTTATAGTTTTAGCTCTTACATTTAGGTTTGTGATTCATTCTGATTTAATTTTTTTGTATATGATAGGAGGTAGAATCTATCTTCATTCTTTTGCATGTGGATAGCCAGTTGTTTCCCCAACATTTGTTGAAAAGCCTATTCCTTCCCCCGGTTGAATTATCTTGGCACTCTTATTGAAAATCATCATGAGAAAACATAAACCAGACCAAAAAAAAAAAAAAAAAGAAAAGAAAGTCGATTGACCACAAGTATACGGGTTTACTTATTGACTCTCGCATCTGTTCTATTGATCAATATGCCTACCCTCATACCAGTACCATACTATCCTGATTACTTCTCGTTTGTATTGTTAAGTTTCATGATCAAGAAGTGTGAGTCCTTCAACTACTCTTTTTCAGACTGTTTTGGCTATTCTGGGTCCTTGTATGTCCCTCTGAATTTTATGTTTGTTAATTTCTGGGGGAAAAAGGGTAGCTGGTAGTTTGATAAAGATTGTCTTAAATTTGGGGAGAGTTGTCGTCTTATATCTTACATCCCATAAATGTGGGATTCTTTTTATTTAAGCCTTATGCTTACAAAGGACTTCACCATTGAAGAATCAGATACATGTTCACCCATATTTTTCTTTTACCTTTTATAGATTGTTTTTTATGATTTTTTTTTTTTTCTTTAATCTAGGTTGTGTTCATTTTGGTGTATGAAGTGAGGGAGATCTAACCTTGTTTTTTCCCAGGTAGTTAACTGTTGTCCTAAACACCACTTATTGAATAAGATATTTCACTTCAAAGCACAGTCAAGTACTTTATCACTTTTGTTTATTGCGTAGATAGTAATGATAATGCTTATAGTACTGCTGCAGTGGGAAAAGTGATTCCTATCTACTTTCCTTGCTTTGTTTTCTAACATTTATCATGACCTATAATGACCTGTACTTTAGGTCCTATGCTATAGGTTTTACTTAATGCCTATCTCCTTTATTTAAATGTAAACTAGCTGGGCGCGGTGGCTCATGCCTGTAATCCCAAGACTTTGGGAGGCCAAGGTGGGCAGATTACGAGGTCAGGAGTTCGAGACCAGCCTGACCAACATGGTGAAACCCCGTCTCTACTAAAAATACAAAAATTAGCCAGGCGTGGTAATCCCAGCTACTGGGAAGGCTGAGGCAGGAGAATCACTTGAACCCAGGAGGCAAAGGTTGTAGTGAGCTGAGATCGCGCCACTACACTCCAACCTGGGTGACACAGCAAGACTTGGTCTCAAAAAAAAAAAAAAAAAAATTGTAAGCCGACTGCTGTATCCCCAGAACTTAGTGAAGGGGTGTGGGTTTGGAGAGTGCACATATTGTTATTTTTATTTGTTAAATGGATGAAGATATCATGACATGTATACTGGGTCCGATCTTCTCCTTAAGGTCCAGGACAGATCCCCACTACAGGGTAATTTTAACCGTGCACTCCCTCTTCTGGCCGCACAGCTCATCCTTCCATCTGTTCATTCTCTTATATCATAGAAACAAGGCTCCTCAACACTCCATCTCTCTCCAGTTCCTGGTATATTTTTTCCTCCTTTACCATCACCCTATTGGAGATGAGAGTTGGATGCACTTGCTGTCTCACTTTTGTATCTCTTGTCACTATTCAGTGTTCTCCAGTGGCTTTTGATCCCACCACTGGGTGGGTGAGCCACCGCACCCAGCCGCTTTCAGTCTTCTTAAAACTCTCCAGCATTTGAGACCACTGATATCAGTTCTCTGTGAAATACTCTCTTCACTTGTCTTTTGTAACTCAGGACTTCCCTGGTTGCCTTCCAGCCTCTCTTCTCCTCCTTGGTATCCTTTGGAACCTTTTCATCCCTGCTTACTCTTATTGTGGTTGTTCCTCAGGGTCCAGGCTCTGAGTTGGTCTCTTCTTATACAACACTTTGGGTAATTCCCCATTCTCCCAAGGGTTCAGTTACCATCTGTGTACTTGCAACTTACTCCCCACTCTTCTAGCAATTCCCCTTGCCTGTCCACTCCCCGAACTTAAGCATCCACTGGATTCCACAAGCTCAGCATGCCCAAAATTGAATTTAGCTGCTTACCACCCCAGAGTCTGCCTCTCTATCTGGGTCGACGTCCTATGGAAGGCCACCACAATCTGCCCAGTTATCCAGCCAGAACGCTGGCATCATCCCTTGACCCCTTCCTTCTGCTTACCACCCACGTGCAGTCACTCAGCAACACCTATCAGTCCTCACTCTGCAGTATCAGGAGTGCAGCCCCTTCTCTCACAGTACCTCTCCTGATTCAGCCACTGTGTTTTTTTTGGTTTACAGGTATTATTATTATCTTTGCCTCCCATCATGTACCCATTCAATCCAATTTCCCCACACACACTGCAGCTAGAGGAATCAGTTTAAAATATAAATCTGCTCTTGCTGATTTCTGTTAAAACCCTTCCATGCTAATAATAATAATGCTAAAGGAAATAAACGTCCATGGATTCCCTGGTGCACAAAGTCCTTAACTTTTACTTTGCAGATTTCCTGGCACACAGTAGGCACTCAATCGTTATTTGATGAATAATGCAATGAATGAATGGAATTTTTATCTAACACCACCATTTCAAAGGGAAGTTAAATTATTAGAAAAGTAGACACTTTAAAACACAACTTTAAGATGTTTCATCAACCGTGGTTAATTCAAAGACCTTCATGCCTAGAGGCATACTCCCCTCCCACCAAGAAAATAGTACCTGGTCTTCAAGTTTCTTTTATGAAGTCAGTGTTTTTTAACCTTTTTAAATCCCTACATCCCACCCACAAGTGAGTCATTCTGCCAGTGTAATAATGTCTACAAAATCCTATAATATTTCCTGGAAATACTAGTCACCATTATGTTGAAACTTCACTGAAATTCTCCATACAGATAATTCGTCTAAAGTACTAAAGCTTAGTTTCCTGCATAGAATATAAGAGTTAAATTAATTTGTTAAAGGAAATAAACTGTTCTAAGATTTCAGAACAATAATGCATTCATGCAACAAACACTCATGCACCTATTATGTATCTAGCACCACACAAAGCACTGATGATATAGAAAGCTTTTTAAATATTGATTAGTTCCTCCTTCAATAATTTAATAGTCTGTTTTGAGCCAGAGATTGAAACATGTGACAGATCTATAATGAAACAGTTGCTAATATTTCCGAATATGCTACTATGGGTACATGGAGAGAAGAGAAAAAAAAGACCAATTCTTCCAAAAGAGAGCTCACAGATAAAAAGATATTTCAACTAAATCCTGAAAATGTAACCCAGAGTTCATTAAGAAGAGAGACAGGAAGGGCATCTCAAGGAGAAAGAACAGCATGTGCAAAGGCCTAAGGGCAGAATGAATATGGTAGGTTCCAATATGGCAGAAGGGTGAGCTGAAAAGTGAATGTAGAGGTAGTCGAGTGGCAGAATGCAAGGCTGGAAATGGGCACAGGATACCTACTGCCAGCCATGGTTGAGCCAAAGACAAATTCACGCGTTTCTGTCACACAAAAGGAAGCAACCAGCCACCCAAACCAGCTCTCAAGGTTACCCAATCAAAAGAGATCCTGAGAACTGAATTTCTGCAAAATCCAAGCTCTTGTCTGCTGAGTGAGATCATTCCTTAAAGGAAGAAACTCACCACTTGAGACAAAAGTGAACTCTTTGTTGTGGTGCTATGTGGTCTTGGCAGAAGTTTGTTTTCCGGTCTTCTCTGCTCCTCATTATATGTGATGCTGATAAAGAACAAAGAGTTACTTCTTTTTCCAGGCTTTTGGCCCTCACTCCATGAAATGCCGTGAGTATAGGTCTCCTGAGTATCTTTTCCTCATTACACGGCTCTCACCCTGATCACATTTCCTTGGTACTGCCAAAAACCTTTTGATCATAGCTGTTTCTTCGTTTAGAGAAATAACATTGACCTAAGAACTATGATGTAGAAAAGCAGTTTTCAAACCTTTCGGTCTCAGGGCCACCTTACACCCTTAAAAATTATGAGGATACCAAAGAGCTTTTATGTGGGTGATAGCCTATATTTCACATGTTAGAAATTAAAATTGAGAAAAGTTTAAAATATTTATTCTTACCAGTTAAGAAAAAAATTGCATGTTAACATCAATTTTTAACATAAATAATTACAAAAAATAATATTTTCTACAAATAATTTAATGAGAAAAGTGGAATTGTTTTACCTTTTTTTTTTTTAATCCTTAATGTCTGGCTTAATAGAAGATAAATTGGAGTCACACATCTGCTTCTGAATTCAATATGTGGTGACATCACAGTCATATAACATTTAGAAAACTCTACACATGTGAGAGAATGAAAGTGAAAAAGGCAAATAATGTCTTATGATGATGATGAAAATAATTTTAACGTCACAGATCTTCTGAAAGGGTCTCCGAGACTCCCTAGTGGTTTCCAACCCACATCTGAGATCCTCTGATTTAGAAGTTTTAAAATACAGCCAGGCACAGTGGCTCATGCATGTAATCCTAGCACTTTGGGAGGCCAAGGCAGGCAGATCACCTGAGGTCGGGAGTTCGCGATCAGCCTGACCAACATGGAGAAACCCCGTCTCTACTAAAAATACAAAATTAGCCGGGCGTGATGGTGCATGCCTGTAATCCCAGCTACTCGGGAGGCTGAGGCAGGAGAATCGTTTGAACCCGGGAGGTGGAGGTTGCGGTGAGCCGAGATTGCACCATTGCACTCCAGTCTGGGCAACAAAAAAAAAAAAAAAAAAAAAAAGAAGAAGTTGTTTTAAAATACTGTATTGAAAGACAGGAGTTTATTAAAGGTCTATAAAAGTTAGCAGAGATGATAGGTTGATGAGTGCAGCAAGCCACCATGGCACATGTATACCTATGTAACAAACCTGCACATTCAGCACATGTACCCCAGAACTTAAAGAAAAATAAAGTAAAATAAAATAAATAAAAGTTAGCAGATAGAATGTTAAGGCAGAGGCCAGTGTGATAATAATAGCTTCTTGTAAAACAAGTGTGACCACTATTTGAGAGAGTGGAGAATTAAGGTAAACATGACTTATTTTTTAAACATTCAAAAATTTCTTCCCCTCAAAGAAAAACAAATTCAAGGTTTATCTTTTTTTCCCCTCAGTTTAACCAGAAAACAGAATACTAAAGAGCTAGAAAATGAACCACCTAGAAAGCAACTTAAGAAGAAAAGAAAGACACCTGAGGTTCATGCTTGCTAGTTCTGTGACCTTGGGCAAGCCACAATCTTTCCATTCTCAGTTTCTGTACCTAAAAAAAGGCCTTTCTCTTCCTCATACATGTGGATGATTTGAGATATGCAATGTGAATGTTGGCTTCCAGACTCTAAAGCCCTCCACAAATGTTATTTATTAGAATGATGATATTATTATGATTCTAAGACTGCTCGAGGGACAAATAAACCTTCCCCTCTCTTTAAGTGGAGAGATTGCCCTCCATTCTTCCCTCATTTGTGTGTCCCAAAGTCCTTCTCCAATTAAGTTCTTGCAAGCATGCTCTGGGAAGGCCCCAGATGAGCTGTGCAATCTAAGCTTTGAGATTCCCAAGGCTCAACAGAATTACTCTAATACATTTACTATCAGACTACCCCTTTATGCAAACCTCTAAAGGAAGAGAAACACTGCCAAAAACATATTCAGGGAAAAGCATAAACAGGCCTCAACTTCCCTCTCCCCCTCCCTCCAAGGAAATTCTCTAGCAATATTAAGCCAAGAAGAATTACTGCAGCAAAGAGTGAATGTAAATAAGGATGGCCCAGCTGCCACTTAAGCAACTTCCATGGACGTGTCCTCCGTGAAGTCCCAGGCTTCAGCAAGCATGATTGATGGTGAAGTACATTTTCATTAGTTCAGGTTCCCAACACACTTCTGAAGTTGTAGACTGCTGTTTAGACAAAGATTGGAAGTGAATTACACGTCTGACATAAAACCATGACCTAGAAAAGACCTAAAGGGTAGGAAATGTCAGTGGAAAGTCACAGAAAGAAAAAAACAACCAGAAGTAACTTGGCTAAATTGGGCAACATGAGTATAAGATTAAACATTGGCATGTTTAGAAATCCCCAGTCCCAAGTTAATAAAACCAGGGTCGTGAGAATTCTCTATACTTTACCATCTGTGCTTATCAACTCACCCATCCTCCTTCCAGCACTAGAAAAACATTGTTTGGAGGGGGGAAAATGATTCTTCAGCAGTAAAACATTTGAATTTTATCTCAAGTAAGACTTTATTTCAAAATCTGGAGCGAAATTTTTTTTTTTTTTTTTTTTGAGACGGAGTCTTGCTCTGTCGCCCAGGCTGGAGTGCAGTGGCGCGATCTTGGCTTACTGCAAGCTTCGCCTCCCGGGTTCACGTCATTCTCCTGCCTCAGCCTCCCCAGTAGCTGGGAGTACAGGCACCCGCCACCACGCCCGCTAGTTCTTTTTTGTATTGTTAGTAGAGACGAGGTTTCACTGTGTTAGCCAGGATGGTCTCTATCTCCTGACCTCGTGATCCGCCCGCCTCTTCCTCCCAAAGTGCTGGGATTACAGGCGTGAGCCACCGCTCCCAGCTGAGAGAAATTTTAACTCTTAATTTGCTCTAGGATATTCTGATTTAAGTCAAGTCATTTTGGACAAATAGCCAATTTGTCGTATTCATCAGATGAAACAATTTCATCTCCCTTTCCATATGTATAAAATAAGCCTCTTGTCTTCTACTCAAATAATAACTAAAATATTAATAAATAATAAAATATTCACTTTTAAATAAAATATTAATGTGATTTTACAATAAATATCTGTATTTGTCCTTTTCCTTTCTGTCTAGCTTTGAAGGCCTCACCTTCTAAGAAACGGTGCAATTCCATCGCCGCCTTAAAGGCGACTTCACAGGAGATCGTATCCTCAATTAGCCAGGAATGGAAGGATGAGAAGCGAGATTTGCTGACCGAAGGACAAAGTTATAGCAGCCTTGATGAAGAAGGTAAAGATGTGTAACTTTTTAAAAAAGACAAAAGTTCTTGTGATTTATTTATACAAGTAAATTTGCAGAAGAAAAATTTAAAAATACCTGTTCTAAGAAATAAAATCTATTAAGTTTTTAAAGGATAGCTACAGTGGCCAGGCGTAGTGGCTCACGCCTGTAATCCCAGCACTTTGGGAGGCCGAGTCAGGCAGATCACTTGAGGTCAGGAGTGCGAAACCAGCCTGGCCAACGTGGCGAAACCCTGTCTCTACTAAAAATACAAAAAAATTAGCCAGGTATGGTAGCAGGCGCCTGTAATTCTAACTACTCAGGAAACTGAGGCATGAGAATCACTTGAACCCGGGAGGCGAAGGCTGCAGTGAACTGAGATTGCACCACTGCACTCCAGCCTGGGCGACAGAGCGAGACTCTGTCTCAAATAAATAAATAAATAAATAAATAAATAGGATAGCTACAGTAAGATGCGGTTCATGCAAGTTTTAACTACCACATAAAAAAATACAATTTATGGTTTATGATAAAAATTAGACAATACTAATTCAAAAAGAAAAATGTCTACTTTCACTACATGATGGTAACAAATACTAATATTTTTTTGCTTTTACTTCTAGACCTTATTCTGTGCATGTACACATACACACATGCACAGGTACACGTGCACACACATACATGCAATGTAACAACAAGTTGTCTCTTCATTTAGGTTTCTTTAATGATTTTTTTTTTTTTTGGGTACCCACTGGTAATACTCGGGAGGTACTACATGTTTTTTACTTTGAAAGCTTCATAACCATGAGCAGGTACCAAGAGAAGGAAAGAAAAGAGGCAGAAAGGAAAAATATGGAATGTTTCATGAATTTGCATGTCATCCTTGCACAGGGGCCATACTAATCTTCTCTGTATCGTTCCAATTTTAGTATATGTGCTGCCAAAGTGAGTGCTTTAATGAATTTAAATAAAGTTTTATAATATTTTTCTTGTGTGGCTTGTACATATACCTTTTGTTAGATTTATTTCTTGGATAAATGCAGAGATATTGATATAGATTTTTTTTCTGGATTTTTTAAAATAGTACGTTTTTTAAGAATTCAGTTTTCTGGCCATTTGTTGCTATTGTATGGACTTCACATCCTTTTTGTCTTTTTTTCTTTCTTACTTGCTGGCTAGGACTTCTGGTACAATGATGAATAGAAACAGTGATTGTAGACAGCCTTGCCTTGTCCTGATTTTAAAGGGAATGCTTCTAATGTTTCACGATTGAAAAAGAAGTTTGCTGTATTTGATACCCATAATCAAGACAAGGAAGTTCCTTTTTTTATTCCTACTTTGCTGAAAGTTTTTTTTTTTTTTTAAATCAGGAATGAGTACTGAATTTTATCAAATACTTTTCTCTATCTGCCAAGTTAATCATTTATTTTTTCCCTTCTAATCAAATATGGGAGAATGACATTTTAGATTTTTCTATCAGTATATTCTTTGGAGGATCTCAGCATTTCCTGAAAATGTCTTTTACTTTCTACAGGAGTTAAGACCTCCTCTAGGGGTTTTCTTTTCCTCAGTGTCTTTAGGATGCGGTGTTATTTCTATTCCTTCTTCAGCAGCACTTATCCATACGTGCTATGTTTGGTTTCTTTCTTCCTCATCTTGCCATAAACCAACTTTTACCCGGAGTTAGTGATTTCGGCAAGAGAGTTACAGAGGTGCCCTTGATCCTCTCTGAACTGATGTCTCCAGTTCCTGGTAGACATTCACCCGTTTCTCCTAAGCTCCCTGGCACTGGCATCTCCCTCCCTAGACTACCTGATTTTCTGATAGCACATGCAAAACCGCAGGTGTCTGTAGTCTGGGAAATAGGATAAACGTATTTTAAAATTATATTAGTTAAGCTTTCAAGTAGTATGCTCAATGTGACCTCTAAAGTTAAAGCGATGGATCCAGTTGTTAATTTGGAAAAAAAAAAAAGGTAAATGTGTAATAAATATACTACACAGCATCTAGAAAGGCTGGAAACATGGGAAGTAGGGCGTATATTGTATTTTTTTCAAATGAAGTATTTGACTCATTGCTTCAAATTTAGAGACACAACACCTTCAAAGGTCTCTGAAGGTCAAAGAAAATCCTATTGAGCATAGTCTTTGAAAACGTAACATAATGTTATAAAATGAGTTTATCTTTGCTATCCTCTTCATGCACAATGTTTCGTCTCTAAATAATGCTCTGTACTTGGGGAACTTCCCCCTGCACCAAATCATCACTGAATTTCCCTCTAGTTTTTAAGTTTGTTTTCTGCCATTCTCAGTATGTTCAGGTTATATTTTCTATTGCCATGTAACAAATTACCAGAAACTTAGCAGCTTAAAATAATACCCAGTTAGTAGCCGATGGTTCTGTAAGTCAGAAGATTGGGTACAACTCACACAGGTTCTCTGCTCAGGGTCTCAAAAGCTGAAATGAAGGTGTCAGCAAGACTGAGTTTTTTTGTTTTTTCTTTCTCTCAGAAATAAGCTTTTTATTTTATTTTTTTATTATTATACTTTAAGTTCTGGGGTACATGTGTAGAATGTGCAGTTTTGTTACAGAGGTATACACGTGCCATAGTGCTTTGCTGCACCCACCAACCCGTCACCTACATTAGGTATTACTCGTAATGCTGTCCCTCCCCTTGCCCCCCACTCCCTGACAGGCCCGGGTATGTGATGTTCCCCTCCCTATGTCCATGTGTTCTCATTGTTCAGCTCCCACTTATGAATGAGAACATGCAGTGTTTGGTTTTCTGTTCTTCTGATAGTTTGCTCAGAATGATCGTTTCCAGCCTCATCCATGTCCCTACAAAGGACGTGAGCTCATCCTTTTTTATGGCTGCATAGTATTCCATGGTGTATATGTGCCACATTTTATTTATCCAGTCTATTATTGATGGACATTTGGGTTGATTCCAAGTCTTTGCTATTGTGAATAGTGTTGCAGTAAACATACATGTGCATGTGTCTTTATAGTAGAATGATTTATAATCCTTTCAGTATATACCCAGTAATAGGATTACTGGGCCAAATGGTATTTCTAGTTCTAGATCCTTGAGGAATCGCCACACTTCCACAATGGTTGAACTAGTTTACGCTCCCACCAACAGTGTAAAAGCATCCCTGTTTCTCCACATCCCCTCCAGCATCTGTTGTTTCCTGACTTTTTAATGATCACCATTCTAACTGGTGTGAGATGGTATCTCATTGTGGGTTTGATTTGCATTTCTCTAATGACTAGTGATGATGAGTATTTTTTCATATGTCTGTTGGCTGTGTAAATGTCTTCTTTTGAGAAGTGTCTGTTCATATTCTTTGCCCACTTTTTGATGGGGTTTTTTTTCTTGTAAATCTTTTTAAGTTCTTTGTAGATTCTGGTTATTAGCTCTTTGTCAGATGGATAGATTGCAAACATTTTCTCCCATTCTGTAGGTTGCCTATTCACTCTGATGATTGTTTGTTTTGCTGTGCAGAAGCTCTTTAGTTTAAATAGATTCCATTTGTCAATTTTGGCTTTTGCTGCCATTGCTTTTGGTGTTTTAGTCATGAAGTCTTTGCCCATGCCTATGTCCTGAATGGTATTGCCCAGGTTTTCTTCTAGGATTTTTATGGTCCTAGGTCTTACGTTTAAGTCTTTGATCAATCCATCTTGAGTTAATTTTCGTATAAGTTGTAAGGAAGGGGTCCAGTTTCAGTTTTCTGCATATGGCTAGCCAGTTTTCCCAACACCATTTATTAAACAGGAAATCTTTTCTCCATTGCTTGTGTCAGGATGGTTGTAGATCAGATGGTTGTAGACGTGTGGTGTTGTTTCTGAGGCCTCTATTCTGTTCCATTGGTCTATGTATCTGTTTTGGTACCAGTACCATGCTGTTTTGGTTACTGTAGCCTTGTAGTATAGTTTGAAGTCAGATAGTGTGACGCCTCCAGCTTTGTTCTTTTTGCCCAGGATTTTCTTGGCTATGTAGGCTCTTTTTTGGTTCCATATGAAGTTTAAAGTAGTTTTTTCCACTTCTGTGAAGAAAGTCAGTGGTAGCTTGATGGGCATAGCATTGAATCTATAAATTACTTTGGGCACTATGGCCATTTTCACAATATTGATTCTTCCTATCCATGAGCATGGAATGTTTTTCCATTTGTTTGTGTCCTCTTTTATTTCCTTGGGCAGTGGTTTGTCGTTCTCCTTGAAGAGGTCCTTCACATCCCTTGTAAGTTGGATTCCTAGGTATTTTATTCTGTTTGTAGCAATTTGTGAATGGCAGTTCACTCATGATTTGGCTTTCTGTTTGTCTGTTATTGGTGTATAAGAATGCTTGTGATTTTTGCACATTGATTTTGTATCCTGAGACTTTGCTGAAGTTGCTTATCAGCTTAAGGAGATTTGGGTCTGAGATGATGAGGTTTTCTAAACATACAATCATGTCATCTGCAAATAGAGACAATTTGACTTCCTCTCTTTCTATTTGAATACACTTTATTTCTTTCTCTTGCCTGATTGTCCTGGCCAGAACTTCCAATACTGTGTTGAATAGGAGTGGTGAGAGAGGGCATCCTTGTCTTGTGCTGGTTTTCAAAAGGAGTGCTTCCAGTGTTTGCCTATTCAGTATGATATTGGCTGTTGGTTTGTCATAAATAGCTCTTATTATTTTGAGATAACGTTCCATTGATCCCTACTTTATTGAGAGTTTTTAGCATGAAGGGGTGTTGAATTTTGTCAAAGGTCTTTTCTGCATCTATTGAGATAATCATGTGGTTTTTGTCTTAGGTTCTGTTTATGTGATGGATTACATTTATTGATTTGCATATGTTGAACCAGACTTGCATCCCGGGGATGAAACTGACTTGATCGTAATGGATAAGCTTTTTGATGGGCTGCTGGATTCGGTTTACCAGTATTTCCATGAGGATTTTCACATTGATGTTCATCAGAGATATTGGCCTGAGATTTTCTTTTTTTGTTGTGTCTCTGCCAGATTTTGGTATCAGGGTGATGCTGGCCTCATAAAATGAGTTAGGGAGGATTCTCTCTTTTTCTGTTGTTTGGAATAGTTTCAGAAGGAATGGTACCAGCTCCTCTTTGTATCTTTGGTAGAATTCAGCTGTGAATCTGTCTGGTCCTGGACTTTTGCTGGTTGGTAGCTTATTAATTTCTGCCTCAATTTCAGAACTTGTTGTTTTATTCAGGGATTCGACTTCTTCCTGGTTTAGACTTGGGAGGGTGTGCGTGTCCAGGAATTTATCCATTCCTTCTAGATTTTCTAGTTTATTCACTTAGAAGTGTTCATGGTATTCTCTGATGGTAGTTTGTATTTCTATGGGATCAGTTGTGATATCCCCTATATCATTTTTTATTGCATCTGTTTGATTCTTCTCTCTTTTCTTCTTTATCAGTCTGGCTAGAGGTCTATCTGTTTTGTTGACCTTTTCAAAAAACCAGCTCCTGGATGCATTGATTTTTTTGAAGGGTTTTTCGTGTATCTATCTCCTTCGGTTCTGCTCTGATCTTAGTTATTTTTTGTCTTCTGCTAGCTTTTGAATTTGTTTGCTCTGGCTTCTCTAGTTCTTTTAATTGTGATATTAGGGTGTCAATTTTATATCTCTCCTGCTTTCTCTTGTGGGCATTTAGTGCTATAAAATTCCCTCTACACACTGCTTTACATGTGCCCCAGAGATTCTGGTATGTTGTGTCTTTATTCTCATGATTTCAAAGAACATCTTTATTTCTTCCTTCATTTTGTTATTTACCCAGTAGTCATTCAGGAGCAGATTGTTCAGTTTCCATGTAGTTGTGCAGTTTTGAATGAGTTTCTTAATCCTGAGTTCTAATTTGATTGCACTGTGGTCTGAGAGACTGTTATGATTTCCGGTCTTTTGCATTTGCTGAGGAGTGTTTTACTTCCAATTCTGTGATCAATTTTAGAATAAGTGCAGTGAGGTGCTGAGAAGAATGTATATTCTGTTGACTTGGGGTGGAGAGTTCTGTAGATGTCTATTAGGTCCACTTGGTCCAGAGCTGAGTTCAAGTCCTGAATATCCTTGTTAATTTTTTGTCTCATTGATCTGCCTGGTATTGACAGTGGTGTGCTAAAGTCTCCTGCTATTATTGTGTGGGAGTCTAAGTCTCTTTGTAAGTCTCTCAGAACTTGCTTTATGGATCTGGGTGCTCCTGTATTGGGTGCGTATATATTTAGGATAGTTAGCTCTTCTTGCTGCATTGATCCCTTTCCCATTATGTAATGCCCTTCTTTGTCTCTTTTGATCTTTGTTGGTTTAAAGTCTGTTTTATCAGATTTTAGGATTGCAACTCCTCCTTTTTTTGCTTTCCATTTGCTTGGTAAATATTCCTCGATTTCTTTATTTTGAGTCTTTGCACGTGAGATGGTTCTCCTGAATACAGCACACTGATAGGTCTTGACTCTAATTTGCCAGCCTCTGTCTTTTAATTGGGGCATTTAGCCCATTTATATTTAAGGTTAATATTTTTATATGTGAATTTGATCCTGTCATTATGATGCTAGCTGGTTGTTTTGAGCTGGGCTGAGTTCTTATCAGGAAGTGCAGAGGACGAATCCTCTTCCAAGCTCATTCATGTTGTCGGCAGAATTCAGCTCATTTTAGCTGTTGGGCGAAGATCCCTGCTTCTTTGCTGTCGGACAACAAAGAGCCGTGTTTTGCCCTGGGGGCCATCCACATTCCCTACCATGCTGCCCCTCTATCTTCAAACACAGAAAATGTCCTGCAAGTAAGCCCCAACACTTTTTCTCTCTGACTTCTTGTCCCTGACCTCTAGACCCAGATTTAATGGGCTCATACGATTAGGTGAGGCTCCCCTGGATAATCTTCCCTTTGCCTAACTCAGTGTTAGCCAACTCTGGGTAACCTGAGTTACATCTGCAAAATCCCTTTTGCTAGGTCATATCACATAGCCACAGGAATAACAGCTCATCATGTTTGCAGGCCCCACAACAAAGGGAGAATTTACAGGAGTGTGGGTCATTAGGGGTCATCTTAGAGTTCTGCCTACCACACTGGCTTTAGAAAAAAGCGGAAGGATACGGGAGCAGGAAGAAACACTTCTCTCCCTCAAAGAGCTGCTCCTTATGGGTTGAGGGGTCACCTTCCTGATGATGTGTGACCTGGGACTGAGTCACTGTACAGATGTATTTTGCTCTGTCACTCAGGTCATGTCTACTTTGTGAAGTGACGCTGGTATGCCCAAAACCTAGGTTGAAGACCAGCTCCATCTGCCTTATAAGGAGTGGCAATTCATTGGAATCTGATATCAGGTTATTTTTGACACTGAGTTTTCAATGTTATGGAGAGTTTTCATGTTTTGCTTTCCGTTTAATGAAAAGTTGGGATCAAGAATATTGAAGATTGCAAGCCAGGTGTCACATTAAAGTTGAAGCCTTTCTAATTTTTGAACGTTGAGCACTTTGGTTATTCGTGGTTTTATATGTTTTATCTATCGCTGCAGTTTTCTATTTTGACTTGAATTGGAGGTGGAGAGGTGGAGCTCTACCATCCCAGTGTGTCATCTGATTTCCCAGACCAGAGTCCAGCCTTTCCTGTGCTTGCCTGGCTTCCCCTCCATGTTGCTCCCTACCCCACCATCTATACCCTTCACATCCAAAATCCAAAACCTCACACTCACACGAGAATCCCTATTACGGTCGGTTTATATTTACACACTAAAAATATCTAATTTTCAATTTGTTGTGCTTATAAAGGAATACCAGGAACACCTTAAAGTTATAATTGTATTTATTAGCATCTATTTTAGGTCCGTCTGGGGGCGTGATGGAAAGAGTCCACATAGACTCCAGAGAGATGGGCAGGGGTTACTGCTCAGCCTTGAACATTCCTCCTTCCTCACAAGGGTGGGCTCTTGCACAAATGATTTCATGGGCCCCTAAGTTTTAAAGAAAAAATAAGTGTTTTCTCATTTTAAAAAAGGCAACTTTGATGTTAAAATATGTCAAGAAGAGTCCTGGATAATGTTTAAATGTATTTATGGGCTCAGATGGGGTTAAGGTAGAGTCGACTGTTAGTCTGTTGAAGTATTTGTTTCCCGGCTCTTGAAAAACATGGGTTCTTAGATCCAACCTGAGAATCATAGATATGTGCATATCACAGGGAGGGCAGAAAGGTTCGCTGTCTGTTTATACACTTGCCAGTCATCCTTTTAATCTCTGTCAAATTATCTGCTTAAACTCCTATGAATTTTTGTATGCCATCTTTTTGAAATAGTAAATCACTTTATTAGGTTTTTAAAAGAGCATTCATAATGTCATTTCCATGAGCCATTTTGTAAATTAATGCAATTTCCTTTCTGTTTAACCTGTTTGCAAGAAGCTATTTTACATTTCTGCTGTAATTCAGAAAAAAAGTGCAGTTAATTCATAATTGAATTTGCAGCCTGATAGGTAAAATGAATGCTTTTGACTCATTTCGATTATTATAGATACTAAAGCTGCATTTATTCTTGAGATTCATGAATGTGTGTGTTGCTTTCGTTCCCAGCCCTGGGATCCCGACACAGGCCAGACCTGGTGCCTAGCACTCCATCGCTGTTTGAAGCTGCTTCCTTGGCGACCACAATTTCATCTTCTTCCTTATACGTCAACGAGCACTATTCACACGACAGGCCTACACTCTATTCAAACAGGTAATACTTAGTGCAGTCAAATAACCCATCAGGCTGTTACCACGTCAACATCAGGCCTGAACCAGTGTCTCTGAATGAGAACACGTCTCTAGCAACCAGCATGTGCCTGTCATCTGCCTCGTAAGTCGGAGAGAGAACATGCTTGATTTTTGCTGTGGCAAAAGAACATTGGAGGGAAAACCCTCATGATCTTTCTTTACAGTTGACCATTATGTCATGTAGAAATTATATACTTGGCTCAATGGAAGAAGACAAATCTTTCATCTTTTTTATTTTAGTAAATTTTTTAGGAATGGATTTCTTCAGAGTGAGTACTCTTAGTCAATATTACACAGGTAGCTGCAAAGATATTGTAATATTCTCTTTTGGTATGTGTGATCTTAGTGACTATGGTAAACAGAATAATGCCCACCCCCCCAAAGCTGTCCACATCCTAATTCCGTCACCTGTGAATATGTTACCTTATATGACAAAAGGGATTTTGCAAATGGGATTAAATTAAAGATCCTGAAATGGGAGAAGTATCCTGAATTATCCAGATAGGCGCAATATAATCACAGGGTTCTTGTAAGGGGAAGACAGAAGAAGAAGGGTCAGAGTCAGAGAAGGAGACACAACATCAGAAGCAGAAGTCAGGATACCCCATTTGCCCTGATATGATTATTATTCATTGCATGCCTGTATCGAAATATTTCATGTAACCTATAAGATTTTTGGAAATTGTATGCTCTCTAGCAACTTGGTGTGGATTTTTATATAAGCACCATTTTATGAGTTCTATAAAATGTTATAAAAATAGAAAATTTAAAAAAATAAGGAAATAATTATTTGCTAAATATTAGACTAGTTATTGTTGAAACCTAGCTCTCAAGAATCAAGATCAGATTTATACAGGTGAAGAATTTCTTATGCTTAAGTTACTTTCCATCTCCAGGATAGCAGTTTGGTTGATTTCCAGGAAGAGGAGTCAATAAAGTAGATTTATTTTTAATATATGGCTATCCATAGAGTCTAGCTTAGTCTTTTGGCAAGTTAAAGTTTGCTAGTCGGACCTGCTATAGTAATTCTTTTTTGTTGCTGTTTCCTCCTCTCTCAGCTAGATACAAGATTAGGTAGGCAGCAGGTTAGGCAGCCAGTCTACATCCAGAAAAGTGGAACCAGTGGGTAGCAAAGTGAGCCACAAATCTTCGCTGGGCCTGAGTTTGCATTGTTCTTCTCTAAGGGTCAACAAATAAGGCCCTATTAAAAATTATTTAACTCATCTAAACTATACAAAGTTACTGATTTGGTCAGTTTCCTTCGATTGGAGAAATTTAAAATGACTTAATGTGTAATACTTAATATTAATGTCAAATGTTTAAATCTGGTATGTAAATTAGTCAAGCAACAGCCTTTCCTGTCTATCTGGTGCAGCTGAACACGTGGGTCTATATAAAGTTCTTTTGCTCTCGAATATAAATAGCAGCCCAAAAGATAGCTGGAAAGTTGCAGGAAGTTCTTAGCAAGGTCAAAAACAATTCTCATGTGAAGCCATGGTGATTTCTTACAGTTTGCTGTCATGGTAATTATTGGGGCATATAATCAGATGTGCTCTTAAATCATTTACTGAGATTTTCAGCCAACAATAAAAGGGTTTGGTTTGGTTTTGTGTTTTGGTAGCAGTGGTGGTGGTGGTGGTGGTGGTGGTAGGTAAGTATCCAGTCTCTTGACCAGAGGTATTCGGCTCTTGGGTATTCATAAGGTTTTCCTGGGGCCTGGCAGGGCCTCCTCCTGACTCCCAATCGTTCCTGGCCATCCTGGAAGCTACCTCTGCATGCTCCACCTCCACATGCTCCCAGAAGTGTGCTGTCACTCTCGATACTTTTATTTATGCCGATACTGACTAGCATATAGATTTGGAAGGGGAAAATAAAAAATGAGTTATCTATGATATTTTTCCTTTCTTTTAAATATTTATTTAAAATAAGTGCATTGTTTTAATCTTCTTTGGCACTGTATCTCCAAATTGCAATGTGATATCTTATATATCACTATCAATCAAGGTTCACCTGTAAGAACAAGAAACCACTTCATCTTAACCAGAAAGGAATTTAATCTAGATAATTGGGTGCCTACAAAGTCTGGAAAGGCAGTGGGCATGGGCTCCAGGCTGGCACCAGGAAATTCATCCTGGAACACGCCACCAAACTGGGCCACCAGCAGCACTATAGCAGGAACCACAGTCAAGTTGGTGCCTGCCAGTGAGATACAGCCCAGACAGAAGCATTTCAGTGAGCCTAGAATGTTTTTTCAATGAGCCACCCTTTAAAAACCAAACAACTTCGCTAAAATACCCAGATTCTTTTGCAAAATCAGGATCTTGGTCACCATATAATTTTGGCTCTGTTTCCTCCTGGCATTTATCAGCTGGAGGGGAAAATCTTGCACCCCCTAGGTCACCACCCTCTGCCTCATTCATCTGTGCTGTCACCTACCTGCTCCTGTAGATATGTCTGCTTTTAGCCTTGATGTGCACAAGAAGGTAATAGAAGGGCCTCGGGTCTTAATCACGGACTTAGGGAAATCTTAAGGAAAAGAGGCATAAAGGTGCTAAAAAAAAAAAAAAAAAAAAAAAAAAACCCTGAAGACAACAGTTTGAGAACTCCCGGGCGTCAATATCCCTATTTCCCTGACCCACTGTGCCCAACCCTCATTATTCAACTGGCAAACTTCACCAGCAAACCAAAAAAAAAAAAAAAAAAAATTTCATATTTTTGTTTCTATCATTTTTTCCTTTAGAGCCCACCTAGTCCTACATGGTGTTTCTTTAGGCAATAAATAGACACTATTCTAAATCTCATCTGGCCAACTGAGTTTCAAAACCTAATCCAGAGAGCCTGGAAAGAAAATGCATTGAAAAGAAAAAAAAGAAAAGAAAAAAAATGTTGAATATTGATGTTATAATTTACATGTGAGATTTTTCTCTTTATGAATCATTTTTCTGTTCAGGCAAAGTGGTCTGTTTTCCAATTTTGACGTTATATTATACATATCTATGCTAAAATAAGCTGCAAATACTTCAACTAGCAGTTGTCATTCTGTCAGTCTTTTTAGAATCCGTAAGTTGGCAAGGTATTGATTAGTGCCTGGATGCCTCCACACCTAAATTATATACTGCAGTGGGAAATTGCTGTCTCTTAGAATTATTCCTTTTTTAAAAAAGATTATTCTTTGTAACTTCAAAAACTCTTAATAGTAACCCATTCTTTTTTTCATGTACTCCAAAAATTCGCTAGGAAGGAAAGAAAAAAATAGTATCATCTTAAAAGTATGTATCTAACCTACTGATTGGGAGTACACATTTTCAAGTTGCACTGTGCAGTCTTGTGTTAGAGCATGCAGATCCTAGGAATAAAGAGAAACTGTCATGAGCATTGCTTCCCGGTCATCTAGTGAGATTTAAGTTCTGAATTTTTGAAACTTGCATTTTTCTTTACTAGTAAGAAGTCTGTTCTTTTAAAAGAGGTATAAATTGAGCACTAAGAAATACGGAGGCGTGTTTTACCTCAAAGTTAAGAACAATTTCATTTAATATTGTAGAAATAGGTTACACATACGAATATTTTCATGATTTCCTGCATAGCTGGTAGCAAAGCCAAAGCTCTGGTTATGCATAAGGAATTGAAAGTCACACTTCATTCCAGTGCATCTATGCTTTCCCCATCAAAGATGTCTTACCAGTGTCACCACTCTATCCAGTCTCAGGTTTGGCTAGTGGCTATTTCTAACACTTGGGCTCACCCTGCAGACATTTGCAGTATTGTGAGAAGGGCAAAAATGTCAGAGAAAAAGCCACTGGTCATTTGTACATAGAGGGCAAATTGGTAAAGGCTCCCTAAATGATGAGTCCAACATTCTAGATCTCAGAGGCTAGCCCAGCAGATCGAACAGTCTTGTGCCCTCTTCTTCCTGCCATTACAGTGTTGTAGACCTAGAACAGGAGCGGAAACACTCTAACCAAAAGCCCTTCGCCACAAATTGCTTACCGCTAAGGTTTACAGACATGCAAGTAGAGCCATCCCAAAGGTTAGAGATCTTTCTTTAGATTTGTCTGAAATATCAGAAAATGGAAATGTGGAAACCTTGTATGACATATCTGAGCGTGTTAGTAGGACTTCAGTTGAACACAGGTCTCTAGGGTCTAAGCCTCTTGTCTTTTCCACCGTACCATTCCTGCATCACGGCCTCCAAATACATATTAGGTTGGCTGGTTGGTTGGTTTTTTTCCTAACATGAATTCTGGTCCTGTGTTTGAGACTTTTTTTTTTTTTTTTTTTTTTGCTGCTTAATAACTAAAATATTTCTAGCAGGCAAAGTGGTGGGTTTATGTTTTTGGGTTTTGGGGTTTTTTTGAGAGAGTCTCGCTCTGTGACCCAGGCTGGAGTACAGTGGCGCCATCTCGGCTCACTGCAACCTCCGCCTCCAGGGTACAAGCGATTCCCCTGCCACAGCCTCCTGAGTAGCTGGGATTACAGGCACCCGCCACCATGCCTGGCTAATTATTGTATTTTTAGTAGAGGCAAGGTTTCACTATGTTGGCCAGGCTGGTCTCAAACTCCTGACCTCAAGTGATCCACCCCCTCAGCCTCTCAAAGTGCTGGGATTACAGGTGTGAGCCACTGTGCCCAGCCAATGGGCTTATGTTAATGTCCACCTATAGTATTTGTCCTACCAGTTATTGGTGAATTTTGCTTATTAAAAACAGCATTGCGAGGGCAACTTTTCTATCATAATATTAATCCTGCTTCAAACCACCAATAATAATCTGATACAGTAGCAACTAATTATTGAACCTTATTAAGGGCCATGTTAAGCCTTACTTTGTACATGTCAAGTGATTTAATTCTCACAGCAATTCTACAAAGTTATATTTATGGTCTCCATCTTACACATGAGGAAATTGATGCTTAGCAACATTAGGTAACTTTCTCAAGGCCACATGGCTAAAAAGTGGAGGCATGACTTCCAGCTACAGCACTGATATAGCATACACAGTTTCAGATGATAAGTTTTCGATGATGCTTTTCATGGAAATTTGGTGACATCCATACAAGTTCTCTTCTTCATCTTTTTGCCTTTTCTTTTTCCATGGGATTTTGAGGGAGGATTTTCATCTTCAAAGATGTTAGAGACAGAATGTTCAAACCCTTTAAAAATTTAACATTAATTTAAATTTATAAGAAACCTAAAATAGCTATTTCCTCAAGTTGTTATTTCCAACTCTCCAGGTGGACTCCAAATCACTATGTAATTTTGAGAGAAGACTTTTATTAGATATGTTCCTGCTGGGTTTAGAAAATCCTATATCTTCTGTTGATATAGCAAGGTCAGCAGGAACCTTTGATATTTACAAAATGAAGGGAGAACAGTTAGTTGCAAAAACTTCCTAGTGATTCCAATCCCCTAACCCTAATCTCAAGGGAAAGACAGCACAACTGTGTTATCTGCTGTGAACTTCACAACTACCTGCCATACCTAGACACCAGTCTAGGGCTGCACAACCACTCGTAGGATGATGCACTTGTTGATGCTAAACACTGAAGATGACCTCTCCAGACTCTCTGTTCTTTTGTGTTTCTTAATCTGATTACTCCTGCCTTGCACACAGACCTTCAGACCTTCCTACCCCCACTACCTCAGATGGTGGTGGGTAAAGATGCTCATGCTCATGCATCTTGCTAAATCATTACTTAGGATATTAGCTCTCAAACTGCCACTTCTAGTGATCTAACATTGGGCAAGTTACTTGCTCATCATGTGCCTCAGTTGCCTCCTTTGTAAAATGTGAATTACTATACTACTGCCCCCAAAGAGTTCTTATAAGGATTAAATGAAATAACAATTAGAAAGCGTTTATACCTTCTGGCACATAGTAAGCCCCATAAAGCATTTGTTGAAATAAAATAACCGAGGGATTTGAGACACTAGCACCTTGCAGCTTCCTCATAAGTCTCACTGTAAGGGGCATGATGTTTTTGGCAAAAAGCCATCACGGAGTACTTTGTTAGAGTCCTTTCAGGAAACGGAAAACACACTTGGAATTTCAAAGGGCATTGGCTACAGAATGTGGGGAGGCTGGAAGACTGAAGGGGGAAATTGCAGAAACTCAGGTAAATAACTGCAGGAGGCAGCTCCCACCATCAGCTCTGCCATGATACCTGCTGCCGCCTTAGAGAAGGGATGGTGGCGGAGGATGCTACCTGAAGAGCTGGGATAGGGCAAGAACATAGCCACCTCCAGAGACACTGCCCCGAAATGGAAGAAAGATAAATGAGAGCAGAAAGCCAGCAGCTTCTGTCCTCTTGCCACCGTCTCATCCAAGTCCTGCAGTGCCTTGACTGACAGCACCTGGTCAAGGGGCCTATGGGATACCGTTTGCCAACTCTGGGCTCCAGCATTGCAAAGTAGAGTTGAGATAGGATAAAAACAACCACAGCACATGGAGCAAAAGCTAGATAGACACAAGAGCTTTTCTAAAAGAGAGAGAGAGGACAAGGTCAAAGCTTGACAAAGTTGGAGTGTGAGTACAAGAACAGGAATCAATTTAGACTTTCATAGAAGTAATTATGGAACCAATTTATTATCATGCCAATGTAATAGTACTATGTAAAGTAGCCATAAATTTGTTAATGATCGGTGCAATTAGAGACTCCAGTATTTACCAACAAGTCTGTCTGACAATCAGTAACACATTCCTGGGTACCGTGCTGGTTGTAAATACTCATAGAAACGCCTTAGCTAATTCCAGACACGTGGGATAGATTTTTAGCTTGAGAATTCCTCAAAGAGGCTTGTAAGCTTGAGGAACCCAGGTGAGACTCCCTCTGATAAGGCAGCTGACACAGTTTGGGAGCAGATAGCCATCATCCATGCCCTTACAAAACACTTCTACATTATTACCAATACGTCATTGTGAACCCACCACCCCCCACCCCACCTTATCTGCATCTTAGTCTGGAGCAAACACACAGAATGAGGGGAAAATGTGGTCACACTCATTCATTCTTAGTAAAGAGAAGGATTTAGTCATCTTTTCCCAAGTGTCAAGAAACGAAGTCATCAAGCAAATGATGCCACATATCTAGAGGAGAAGCAAAAACCTTCCTTATTCAGTCTCTTGGAAGAAGAGTATTTCATTTAAAAAATTAAAACCATTATAGGCTTGCCAGCATTACCAGTGAACCTGAGTGTTGTCACGTCTTTCTTCAGTTGTGGCTAAGGCACACGCTGAAAAAATTGGAACCTGGCTGAGAGAGATGGCTCACGCCTCTAATCCCAGCACTTTGGGAAGCGAGGCAGGAAGATCACTTGAGCCCAGGAGTTTGAGACCAACCCGGGCAGCTTAGCAAGACCTCATTTCTACCAAAACAACAATTTTTTAAAAACCACAGCTGAGCATGGTGGCACGTGCCTGTAGTCCTAGCTACTTGGGAGGCTAAGATGGGAGGATTGCTTGAATCCAGGAATTCCAGGCTGCAGTGAGCTATGATCATGCCACTGCACTCCAGCGTGGGCAACAGAGCAAGACCCTGCCTCAAAAAAAAAAAAAAAAGGAAGCTGCAGAAGCTTTATAATATGCCTGTTAGTTTTTCCTCCCCACCCCCAGAAAAAAAAAGTAGAAGAAAAAACATGGATTTACATCACATTAGTCTGCACCTGGATTTTGCCAGATGTCTTTTTTCCTTTTTGACAAATTATAGAATTACTTCTGAAGTGATTAGCTTTTCAAATGATCCCTCATATATTTCTGCCAGGGCAGGAAATTGAAGTGAATTTTTCAGATATCTGATATTATATGAAGAATAATTTAGGATTCAGCATTAATTCAAAGAACATTCACATTTTTTAAGGAACTTGTGTGTGATAATATTTCTAGGTGCTTTTTATGTGTTACTAAGATTTCTTAGTGGATTTAGTTTATGGATAAATCCTATTGCCAAAAAAAAGTGGGAAAACTTGGCCAATTTTTGAATATTTTAACTGACCAAAAAAATGACCTTTTTAAAATCCATTCTCTGCCTCTTAATTCTGGAACTAAAACACCACATCTTTATTTCCCTTGACTTCAAACACTAGTGCTATGTCTCTGGAAGGATGGTTTGCTGGTAGTGAATGTTCCTCTGCAGACACTCTTCAGTTCTCTGCCGTGATTCATGGAGCATCTAGAGAAATATTTCTCAGTGTGACTAGCTCCCACATCAGGGTCCCTACATCTAGAAATGGGGCCCTGAAATCTGCATTTTGGCAAGCCCCTTAAAAAATTTTTACCCACACCAGTATACAAGAGAAATGTTCTTTGGAAATAAACTCTTCTCCCCTCTCTTCTTTCTGAGTAGTGAAACAGCACCTGTCTGTGGTTCAGCTGAGACACAGCTGAACTCTGAAGAAATTAAGAGGACATAACATGTAATGCCAGAAATATAAAACCATAGCAAAGTGGATATGTTTTCAGATTCTAGTAAGGAGAACAGGACCTCAGTTCCTTTCTCATACCTCAGACATGCCTGGACAGACCCTAAGCAAAAGTGACTTTTTGCCTCAAAGGCGTTAAAAGAAAAAGTTCAGCTGAATTAAATTTAAAGGTGTTTACTTGAGCAGTGAACAATATGTGAATCGGGCAGCCCCCAGAATCATACAGCAGATTCAGAGACTCCAGCGCCGACACGTGGTGGAAGAAGATTTATGGACGGCAGAAGGAAAGTGGCGTGCAGAAAACCGAAGTAAG
>NW_012110141.1:2656751-2688319 GCF_000951045.1 Mandrillus leucophaeus
ACTGCTCCAGGTAACTGGGGTTGCACCAGATCTCCTCTACATGTGGGAACAAACAGGGTTGCAGTCAAATACCCAAATTTCACTGGCTCTTGCCCCATCTGCCCACGGTCAAGTGCTGTCCAAGTATATCTGTAAATCCCCAGAGGTGTCTCCTTGGTGCTCACAAACAAGTCCAAACAAGATGCTAGAAAGGATAGAAAAGATGGAAAATCTTTGCCCTTGAGAGCCTATAATATTTGTATAAATAGTCACAATAGAAAGCAAATGGTATTCAATGAAAAATCTACCCAAAGTGAGTTAGGCAGACAGAGTTAGGAAAAATGACTTGCCTGGAGCTGTGTATGATGCCTGCAGTAAAGGAAGAGTGTTACAGAGTGAAAACTGCACATCCCTGATCATATTGCTCATTGTCCTTGGCATAAGTGCCCAGAAGATGTTTTGTAATTATCCACATTCAACATTCGAGATGCTCATGCTTGGCTGAACCAAGAAGGGATTCCACAAGTGACAGTATCGCTTCATAAAGGGTTTAATTCCAGGAAGATTTACATTGATCACTTTTATTTGTGTTTGTAACAATAATTAATACATCTGACTTTTCAAATGCAAACAGATGTGTTGAACTCATCAGCCCAGGCACTGTGAGAGAGAGCAGAGCTCCCCAATTTGCTCTTGTCGTTTGTCCTATGTATCATTCTGTGGTTAAGACAGATTTAAAATTCATTTCCTGGCCTCCCGTGACATAGAAACAGTTCTTAATAAACAAGGGACTCCCATGTAAAGCCCTCTCAGTGTGATCTCTGGAAAAGTGGGGAACTGGATATTTTTGTTTAAGAATACACAGCTCTCAGATGTAACCAGAGCATGGCACTTCTTTGCCAAAACAGGAAGGTGGGTCACCTGAGAGCTGGCCTCAGGTTAAAATAATTACATGAGTTCTGGGGAGTGGTGAGAGCTTCATATTTTTATAGCACTTTTATAGTAGTGTTTATGTAGTATTTTACTCTATCCATATGGAAGATATTTTTTATCCAATGAGTTATGACTACCATTAATTCATGCACATTCTTTTTACATTTTTGTTTATAATAATCCTAAGAACTATGTCTTTGATGTGTACTGTATGCAATGTAGTCAGCCAAGAGCTTTACAGATATTATTTTATTTATTGCACCCATCAACCCTCTACGGTAAGCACTGGTGGAGCTGACAAAAGGGACTTGCTTAGAAACATAAATGTCAGGCTCATAGAAAAATCAATTATTGCCAAGGGCATTGTGTACCCAAACCTAAGACCATATAGAAAACATAATAACTTGACCCATAAGATGAACTTCTAGATGAAATGAAACTTTTTTCCCTAAAATCTGTAATTCTTCAACCATTATGAATGTATTCTCAAATGCATCATTTGAAACATTCCTATAGGCTGGGCAAGGGGGCTCACGCCTGTAATCCCAGCACTTTGGGAGGCCGAGGCAGGAGGATCACTTGAGCCCAGGAGCTCAAGACCAGTCTAGTCAACATGGCAAAACCCCATCTCTAGAAAAATACAAAAATTGGCTGGGCATGGTGGCACGTGCCTGTAGTCCCAGCTACTCAGGAGGCTGAGGCAAGAGAATCACTTGAACCCAGGAGGCGGAGGTTGCATGAGCCAAAATCATGCCACTGCACTCCAGCCTGGGCAACTGCGTGAGACTCTGTCTCAGAAAAAAGAAAGAAAAATTTCTACTTTTGGATCTCATGAAATGTACCTGTAGTTAATCAGAAAGTGGCACCATTAATGACAAGAAAGAACACAAGTTAAATAGCAAATAGTTCTGTCAGTAGAATCATATGATGTGATTTGGGCTAAGATCAGTGTTTTTTGCATATTCATATGTTGTTACAGAATGTATGATATCTTATATATCTCATCAGTTTCCATTGACAAGCAGCATTGAGTCCAAGTTTTACTTAGAAGTACATTCAGTGAAGTCACAGGTAAGCATGGCTTAAACTAGAACTTTTCAACCTGTATGGTGAGGCCCATTGATGAGCCACAAAGAGATGTGCAGAGATATGTATCCCCTCAGACTTCAAGGTAGGGAGGAGTTTTGGGGCATCTGAAGCCCCCAGCATAGTTCACCTCAGGTGCCAGCAGTCTCCTCTGTGCTCCCCAGAAGGTGGTACAAATATTACCACCCACTGTGAATGTCATGACACAAAAAAGATGGAGAAGCACTGACTTGAGATAGAATAAAGGACATTTGTCATTTACTTAAAGTCAGGTGTATGCAGTCTAGGGTGGGTACAGCTGCACAGTGACACTCTTAAGTATCCAGGCTCTTTCCATCTTTCTGCTCTGCCATGCTTCACTCTGGTTTTTGCTTTTCTTGTTTGTGGCCCCATAGTTACAAGATGGCTGCCATAGCTTCAGATATCATATCCTGTCTCCAGGGACTTCTGCAGGAAGGAAATAGAAAAAGCAAAGAAAAAAGGTGGGGAGGGAGAAATTCCGCATTGCAAGGCTTTTTATGGGGGAGGTTGCCCAATTGTGCCCCCAGTAGCATCCTCTTAGCAGCTCATGGCCAGAAGTGGATTGCACGACTACCTCTAGCTGCAAAGGAGGCTGGGAAGAGGGCTACCTCCCCTGAGACTACTACAGAGGAGAGAAAGATGTCTTTTCTTTACCCATCACTAGGTTCATGCCTATAACCCCTATAACAGAAGACATATTAACAAGAGAAAGGCGTACAAATGTATTTAATGTTTTAATACGACAGAGGAGCTTTCAGAAATGAAGACCCAAAAAAACAGGCAAACCTGTGTATTTTTATGCTAGAGTTGATGAAGAAGTGGAAAGTATGATTGACCAAAGGGGGTATGATCTAATGGTAAAAGACTGGATGAAACTTAGCAAGACTTCTTTGTTCAGATTGGTCACCGTGTCCCTGTGTCTTCGAGATAAGTATATTTCCTTCCTCCAGGTATAGGGAGGGCACCTCTCAAGTGGGGTCTTACGGCCTACTACAGGCCAGAAGACTCTTTTATTGCCTGCTTCAGGGAATAAGGGTGAGAGAAGGTCAGAGAGTGACCTTCCTAGGGTTATTACCTATTTTCTTTTTTCTTTTCTTTTTTTAAGACAAGGTCTGGCTCTGTTGCCCAGGCTGGAGTGCAGTGGGGCAATCTCAGCTCACTGCATCCTCTGCCTCGTGGCTCAAGCGATTCTCCCACCTCAGCCTCCTGAGTATTTGGGACTACAGGCATGCACCACCATGCCCGGCTAATTTTTGTATTTTTTGTAGAGACTGGATCTCACCATGTTGTCCAGGCTGGTCTTGAACTCGTGAGTTCAAGCAATCCACCCGCCTTGGCCTCCCAAAGTGCTGGGATTACAGGCATGAGCCATCACAACTGGCCAAGGAGCTGTTTTCTCAAATGCTGAATTGCCATATAATGGGTAGAATATCCTGAACCCCATCACTACAGATCTCCACCTACTACCTGAACTCTAAACCTGGGATTCTGTTAGCAAAGACAGGACACTGTGGCTTTTGTGTAGGCACCAGTGATTGTGCCAAACACAGACTGTAAGGAAAAAGCCAGAATGATTTTTTTTTAATGAAACATATTTTTCTGCTTCTTAAGTAATTGTTTAGACTCTTTAAACTAAAATACCACCCACCGGATCATTTACCCCTCAAACTAAAAGCCTATTCTGGAAATGGATTTGAAACAGAGCATCCTACAGACAAAAGAACAGTTTGTGCAAATCTCGGAGGAATTTTTCTCAGGATTCATTTTTATTGAGACAACCAAGCAACATTCATGATTTTGTAGCTCTTAAGTTGTAAACTAGATATAATTTTTTGCTTTGTTTGCCTCCTATTCAATCACATGCTTAGACATTGATATTTTTAATTATTTTTTAAATTAGATAGGCTCTTTGGAATGTTGCATAAGGTGCCTCAAGAATCAGGCCACAGTGCTGGAAAGTTATCATAATGCAAACGTCTCACACCACAAATTTTAAAAGGTTAACTTTTTCTGGTTCAAGCAGTATTAACCTTGGATATTTAGAAAAATTGTTTTTCACATTTCCTCAGAACTGGGGACAGAGAAAAGTATTTTTATGGTGTTGCAAATATTATGTCAAACATTGAGAGGAGAAACTAAGTGTAATCGTCACCTTTGATCAGCTTACAATTTTTAGAATTGTTGATTCATAGTACTCACAACACTGACTTGTAGGAAAGAAAGAATAAGAAAGAAAGAAACCACCAGCTATTCAGGAGCTTTCCTTGATAACTTGAAAAATCATAGATATGATAATTGTGAACCAAGTTCCAGTCTATAATTAGGAATAAACTTTTGGAATAAACTTTTTCTGCTTTGTGAATTCATGTTCTGATTATGAAAATTATATAGGAACTTTATGATGTAGGAAATTTGGAAAAGACAGTGGTTATTCTTAATTTCACTACCTTAATACAATCATTAATGCCTCTGTAAACCCCATCAGACCATTTCAGATGTGTGTAATTCATGATATGATTGTAATCCTAGTGTGACTGCCATTTTACATTACATCATACAAATTTCTATGGCATGAAATACTATATTCTCTTCACACTTCTCTTCATATTTTTCTAGGTTTTATTTTTATGAAAGTCAAATAGTTCTTCCAGGACCATTATTAAAACCGCCAACCTCCATCCATTCCCCGCCCCTATTTCCTCCTCACCAAAGGCAATCACCGTTTTTATCTGATTTTTTTTAGTTATTTCTCTAAACAAAATACTTGAGTTGCCATTTCCAGTGTTTTTATTCTCACTTTGGAAGAGGATGATATAGCTCCCTTTTAGCACTCCACTTTCACACTAACCCTTTTCATCCTCTCTATTCTCCTAGTAGAGTTGCATCATAACTTCTATTAGATGGTAATTTACCTTATATCATAAATATATTCGCAGCTGTGCCCTGTTGTAAAGTTTCATTATATTTCCTTATACTTCTCCCCAAAATGATGTTCCATTCTGTTTTATTTACTTAGTTGTCTACATATTTATTAATCATTGAATCTCAAACTCTTTAAAATGTCTAATTGATTCAGACGCATCGGATGTTTCAGCAGAGTTACTCAACTGAGTAATCTCTGCCCAGAGTCTTCTGACCTTGTCTAGTCTGCTAAGTTTGGTGCACAGATGTTATCCTGGGAACTTCTTTCACCTTTGTTCTGGGAATTCATTTTGTCTCTGAAGTTGACTCCACTGCTTCAGAGTGTTTATATTTTTCTCTTCTTGGTTTATTCCTTTGTTTCTACAGAGCACATCCCCCAGTATCTTTTTGAGAAAAGGACTCATGGGAAGTTAGTTTTTTGAGATCTTGCATGTCTGAAAATGTCTTTATGCTAACGCCACTCCTAAGTAATAGTTTAGCAGAGTATAGAATTTTATTTCAGAAGTGGTTTTCAAAGGCATTATTCCATTGTCTTCAGGCTCCCTAAGTTGCTGTTCAAAAGTTCAAATTTATCCGTTTCCTGGTCATCTGCACGTTACCTATTTTCTCCCCATCTCTGAAAGTTTAAAGATGTCTTTTTCTTAATTGTCTTGGAGTTGGTCTTATTTTCATCTGTAGTAAAGTGTTGTATTCAGTGGACCTTTTCAATCTACATACTCAAGTCTTTCAGGTCTAGAAATTTTTCTTTTTTCCTTTTTGGTCTTTTTTTCTTAGGTCTAGGAAATTTTCTTGATGATTTCATTGCCTCTGTTTTTTCTTTTCTCTGTGTATCTCCTCATTTGAAAATTGAAGCTGCTAGACTAGTCTTCTATGTTTCTGTTGTTTTTTCTCTGTCTCCCATCTCTGTCTTTTTACTCTATTGTTTGTGAGATTTCCTCAGATTTTCATACAGTCCTCTAATTCAATCAGTTCTACTGTTACATTTTTACTATCCAGGACCTCTTTCTTGTCCTGATAATTTCTTCCTTTAGTATCCCATTCTTTTATTTCATAGTTGCTGTAACTTATCTGAAGATACAAATAATAGTTGGGGTCTAAGGGTTTTTTGGCATTTTCTAACCCCTGCATAATCTTAGGTTATTCTAGTTAGCTTTTTTCTATATTTTTGATCTCTTTTACAATAGTAGCTTTTCGGAGATTTCTTGTAATCCTTGGTTATCTGTTCATAGTTAAAAGCGTGTCACTACAAATCTATCAAGACAGAAAGTACGTTAGCAGTTACCTAGTGCTGGGGATTTTGGGAAAATGGAGTAACTATTAATGAGCACAATTTTCTTCTTGGGGTGATGAAAATATTCTAAAATTGGTTATAGTGATAGTTGCACAACTCTGAATATACCAAAAGCCATTGAATTATATACTTTAAAGCAACTAATTGTATGGTATATGTACGGTATATCAATAAAACTGTTTCAAACGAGAAGTGGGGCACTAACAAAATGATTAGAAGTTCAAAGTGCATGGCTGGGGCTTGTCATCTGTGGGTTTCACTGTAGGGCGATTTGGCTGGGCTGTGTAGTTGGGGAAACCTGGTATTTGTCTTTCTTCTTGGGTTGATTAGATTCCCAGAAAAGGCTCTACCAATCTTTCCAGCCTGGAGGATAAAGACTGGCTGTCAGCTTGATGGAAGCCACGTTGGGGAGGAGACTGTCTCTGAATCTGGCAGGCTAGTGCCTCCTTATCTCCTTATTTTCAGTTGGTCCCTTATCCCTGTCCTGTGACTAATGATCCCCAATCTGGAGACCCTCTGTTCCACCCACTCCAGAGAATAAATCTCCATTCTTAAAATAGGGTTGAGAAAAGGCAGTTGCATGTAGGTAGAAGTTCTGGGAGATGACCTACCTGCTGCTTAACCAGACTTTCAACCACAGATACTTAATTTAGCTGCCTCCTCTTACCCTGACACATGCTATTTCATGGATTCCCGGTGCTTCTAATTCTTAAGTCTTTTGAGAGTTTTGTGAATCAGGTGTGTTTTAGGCTTTTCCCTCATTTTTATGACTTTTTAGAAAAGAAGCAAAGTGGGAAGCATGTGTTCACACCATTTTTACCTGAACAGAAATACATATTTCGCTCTCTCCAATTATCCAAGGTCATTACAGTATATATTATCAAGATCTTTTTTTAATTTAAAATACTGATTTGGGGGAAAAAATGACATAGAATAAACATTTCCTTCTAGACGGAATACTCCTGTTTTGTGTAAAATCAAAAGATTTGAGCACATTTCTCCCCTACTAAAGGCAGAAATATTATTTTTCATATGCAAGTAGAAAAATCTGTCCTCTCTGAATTCAGAGAACTGGTTAAATGCATTCAAAATTGTAAGAGTTATGATTAGCTGTTTTAAGATAAATAGGTAAAGTAAGCTTCTGGCCAAGTCATGAAGCATTTCTTTCCCTTTGCAAATGATTTAAAGTCCTCAAATTCTGACTGCCTCATAGAGAACAGATAGATTTTTTTGTTGTTACTTGCTGTAGAAAAATCAGAGGTTTACTAATTGCTTTACCTACTCTTCTTACATGGTTCTTTGATTTGAAGGGAGTTATTCAGTCCATCTAGACTGCATTTGGAACTCAGAGGATTAAAATTATGGGCAGGGGGACAGTGGCCAAGCTTACTATTCTTTATGATACTTGATCTTACAGCTGACTTAATTCCTATTTTCATTTCTGGTGCCTAGAGCTGCACCGATATTCATTTCATATTTCTTAAAGGTTTATCAGGTAAATAAGAGAGAGAACCATTCATGGTTAACAGCACAATTGTCATATATATTGACAACTTCAAGGCAATTCTAAATTATCTCCTTCTCCAACTAAAACATTTCAATATGACAGAACCTTGGTCCAAATTCTGCATGTTACTTACCGTGATTTTTAAGATCTCCAGTCTCTAAAACCTTATGATTCTGTTTCTTTCTCAACCTAAAATGCCACCCTTCTTTTACTTTTGAAAAGAACCTTTATCTCATTGTATTGATGAAAGAAACTTATATTTGATTTAGATTATTACTCATAATAACTTGACCTTTCCAAAGCATCACAGCCATTCAGAACTGGCTACATTTGCAGGATCTCAAATACAATTGTGAGGACCAGTGTGCAAAAATTATTAACAGTTTCAAGATGGGAACATCAGAGCATTAAACAAAGCAAGCGGTTGTGCACGGTGACTCACACCTGTAATACCAGCACTTTGGGAGGCCAAGGCAGACAGATCTCTTCAGTCCGAAAGTTCAAGACCAGCCTGGGCAACCTGGTGAAACCCCGTCTCTACTAAAAATACAAACATTAGCTGGGCATGGTGGTGCATGCCTGTAACCCCAGCTACTCAGGAAGCTGAGGCAGGAGAATCACTTGAACCCAGGAGGCAGAGGTTGCAGTGAGCTGAGATTACACCACGCTCCATCCTGGATGACAGAGCAAGACTGTCTCAGGAAAAAAAAAAAAAAAAAAACCATAAGAAAGGAACCATTCTAAGCCCAGGAATCCTTGCAGTTGCATAGATCACATGACCCTGTAGTCAGCCTGAAATTATCTGTGGAAGGAAGACACGTTTGATGTCCCTGCCAATGATAATTTGCTTTAGTTCAACTATTACAGTGACTAACACTTCCCCTGATCAGGGACCTTTACAATGGTAGTGGGGACATTCATTATATAGTCATTGCCTGAAATTCCACATTTCAGGTGTATCCTGAATTAAATCACACAGCTATTACACTTTAGACAATAGCTCCTTCAACCGTGGGCAGTCAGTATTTGGTGGTGGTGACTTCAGGCGCTTTCTTCCTGCTCTGACAGTAGCTTTCAATGGGTCAAATTCTTCAAGCCAAATTAAATGAAAACTTGAGATCTGATCCCCAAGAGAAAAAGAACTTGAATAAATATATATCTCCTATTTCTAAGCTCCTGACATTTTGTAAAGCTACTTGATTTTCCCCCATCTCACTTGTTTTTCAATTCAGTGCATCTGAGCACCTGCTCTTCATATCAGAAGGAAATGAAATCAATAGCATTTTCTTCCCCAGTGGCAGTCTTTAAACTTCCTTCTCTTTTGCCAGTAAGTCATCATTCTTCTTTAAGACTGCTGTTGTATCCAGGCATGTCCAAGATTTCCTTGACTTGTTTGTTTTGAACTTTGAACCTGATAGACACTTAGTAATTCATTTGGCTCCACCCGCACCCATAGAGCACATTATACTAACACAGTGGACTGAAATGTTTCTTAAGGGTTTATAAAAGGATGATTATGATGCCATTAAGAGAAGTAAAGGCCCTAAGGGAAGTAAAGAGCTAATATTTATTCATCATGAGTAAACATCCGATCTTAGCTATCTCAGAACAGGGCATGTATTAATACGCTGAACTTTGAATAAATTGGCATCTCACTTCTGTGGTTGCCTTGCTGCGAAGGGTGCTCTCCTGGGACTGCCACAAAATAAGCAGAATCTGACCCAGGCTAACCTGACTCCCCATGCAGGAAGCTGATGAGCCTGGCATGTCAGCTCAGGCTGAGAGTTCTTCTCCCCAAGAAAGCAGAATCAAAACCCATGCGTGGAAGTTACAAAGAAGGGATTGTTCTATATAAGGAAGAGTTTAATAGTGTGGTTAAAGAAGAAATAGGCTATCCTGAAAATGCTAAACCTCTCACTGGAGCTGAGCAGCCATCTGGGAAGACTGCTGTAGAGGGGAGAGAAATAGCACGAGACTTTTTAAACTAGAATGCCTGTAGGTTTCCTTGTAAATGCTGCAGTTCTGGAATTCTCTTAACTCCCAAGAGGAGGTTGATTGATCGCAATAAATACAGAGCCTGATAGAAGGAAAAATAAGTTTGTTATATGTGTATAAACCTTCTCCCCTTTCCCTATGAGCAAAGTGAAACCAGACCCGTAGGCCTGTGGCCTTACGTAGGCCTGAGCCTTAAGCTGCCACCACTTGGCAGGATGTGCATCCTTTGAGGAAATTGTAAGGTTATATGGCCGTGGTTTTCCGCTTGGACAGGTAACCTAGCGTAGAGGCTTTTGAATTAGAATGCCACTCTGCTGTTGACCAGCTATACTACTTTACCTCCCTGCACCTTAATCACCTCATCTACAAATAATATCGACTTCACAAGATTGATGTGAGGATGAGATAAGAAAATACATATGACTATCTAGTACAATGAAGAGAATATATGTAAGATACATATTCTATGACTCAATTAGTTCTGTGATTTAATTTGAAAGTCTAAGGTGAAGATGGGGGCAGAGGGTATCCCTGGAAAGGCTAACGTTCTAGTAGAGTTTAACTCACCTTTGCCACTCCTGATGGGTAGTCTGGTTCTGCAAGACCAAGCCTTTCAGCCTGAACTCCAGCACCAATCACAGGCTGGGAATGACTTAAGGAAACGAAGCCAGTTCCGAACCCCAACACACAGCTGTTGTACAGATTTTATCCCACAAATGAACAATGAAATAAATGAAGTCAATCTTAAACTTCTGAATTAACTGTAAAGTGATACAAGAGCTTTGTGTTTAAGGATGAGAAGGTTCAGCCTAGTTCCTCAGTGTTTCCGTACGCAAACCATCCAAAAATACAGTATCTATCCTTATCTATTAAAAAAAAAAAGGCAGCGGGGCGCAGCGGCTCACACCTGTAATCCCAGCATTTTGGGAGACCGAGGCAGATGGATCACCTGAGGTCAGGGGTTCGAGACCAGCCTGGCCAACATGATGAAACTCCGTGTCTACTAAAAATACAAAAATTCTCCAGGCGTAGCGGCACATACCTGTAATACCAGCCACTCGGGAGGCTGAGGCAGGAGAATCGCTTGAACACAGGAGGTGGAAGTTGCAGTGAGCTGAGATTGCACCACTGCACTCCAGCCTGGGTGACAGAGTGAGACTCCATCTCAAAAAAAAAAAAAAAAAAGAAAGAAAAAGGCTATTTGTATTCAAAAAGCAAAACAATGGGGGTATGTCAGAGGGTACAGGGGCCGACTGAAAGAGCTCTCAATGGCTAAAATTGGAACAATTTGAGCAATGAAATAACACAGTTTTGAGTTATAACCCAAAGAATAAATATCCAAGAGGCCATACTTGTATTAATATATGATTGAATAAAGAAATAAATGGAGGAGAAGAGACAAAATTCCCATACAGAAGAATTCCAAATACTGTATATAGCTACTCCACCCTGAAGGAAGTGGAACACAGCACCCCATCCTTTAAGTGTGGGCCACACTTAGTGGCTTGCTTCCAAAAAGTACAGCCTGGAAAGGAAGGTGGGGGTACCCTTTGCAGTAGAGAAGCCTGGTAAACACTACCTCAGCCAGGTAATCAAGGTAAACATCATCAAGGATAAGTCATGTTAATAGTGCATAACCTTGACTTAATATGGTACTTTACCTCTGTCATCTTCCTTCCAAAAACTTACAAATACTGTGTCTAATCATGAGAAAAACATCAAGCAACCCAAACTGTGGGACATTCTGCAGTATACCTGATGAGTACTCTTCAGAACTGTCAAGGTCATCAAAAACAAGAAGTCTAAGAAACCATCACAGTCTACGAGAGCCCAAGGAGATGTGACACCTAAATGTCACATGGTATCCAGAGTGGGACTCTGGAACAAAAAAAAGGGCATTAAGGAAAATAAAATCTGGATATAGTATGGAGGTTAGTTTTAAACAAAAAGGCGTGGGTGCTTCCTCTCTCAAAATGACATCACAGAAACCTATACCACAATCATGCATTATAGTAACACTTTGTTATAATGTAAATGTTGGGGGATTGTGTTCTAAAACTGTCTCTTGAGGCTTTACTTGAAATGATGGGAAACTCAGTATACAGCTGTGTGCAGAGAAGATGAATAAGTAATCTGCCAAATATTAATACCCTGGGTCTTTTTGCAGCTGAGTTTAACTGTGATTGATTTATTATGCAGATCACATTTTCACCTGCCATAGAATCCCAATCCATATAAGACTGAATATGTACAGTTTTGAATCTTATAGTTCAAATGTCCCAGTTTCCAGAATTTGGGGTTGGGGAAAACAAGTTTTTCATGCATGTGTGCCATTTTTGGATACCTGGGGTAGTTGTGTCAACCTATGAATGAATCAAGGGCACTGTGGGAATAAACTGCTTCCCCACATGTTATAGCTGGACTTTTTTGTGGGGACCTTTACACCATCTAATAAATGATCTCTCATAACAGATTGCAGTTCCTTGCTGCCCCAACTGAGGAGTTTTCTAGAGCTTCCTTCCTTGGGTGAGAATAATAGGTGAAGGGCATTGCTATAGACAAACAGAAGTCCATAAGGCTGGGTCCTTATGTAACAACTGCGTGGAAATAATAGGTATCAGATAGAGTTCTCCGCTTACAAGCAAGAGAAACTGAAGTAGCAAAGAAAATCATGAGGAAGATAAGAATTAGTTCACATAATCTAAAGAAAAAGCTAAACTACCAAGCCAAGGGAAGAATATGAAATATGGCAGCTCAGAGGATTCAGTCATTCATTGAGCAATTATTTATGGAGCCTCTGCCCTCTCCCAGACACTGCTACAGGGTGAGAATCCAAGAGTTCGGCTGTCACTCCATGCTTTCATCAAGCTTGCTTCTAGAGAATCTCAGACTCATGGACAGCATCTTCTAGAAGACATTCTCTTTCTCTGGCAAGCCTCAGACTCATGGACATACTGGTGTTATTAACTCAGCTCCTACCACTTGACATCATTCATCACACTGCCCAAGATTCAGATTTCTCTAAGAGTCTGATGAGCCTACATTGATGAGTCAAAGGCTCACCCCCATGGGGGTGAGGTACTCTGATGTGCATTCCCAACGAGACTATACAGAATTCCAGAAGGATTGCTCCCCAAAAGCCCAGTGAGCTGCTCTTACCAACAGAAGAAAGGAGTGCTGAATGGGCAGAAAGTTCACTATAATTTGTATTAATAGTGTGGAGAAAGAAAAGAGAAGACTCAGATCTGGCTCAGAATTCTGGTTAAAACCATTTATGTTAGTATAACCTTGGGCATGTTTCCACAGTTTCTCTAAAAGTCCTTTTCCTCATCTATATAAAGTGGAATCATAACCCCCATACCATAGAATTGTTTTGATGTTTAAATCAAGGATCAAACTAGCTATTTAAGAACCTGTTCTGGGGCCAGGCACAGTGGCTCACACCTGTAATCCCTGCACTTTGGGAGGCCGAGGTGGGTGGATCAATTGAGGTCAGGAGTTCGAGACCAGCCTGGCCAACATGGCAAAACCCCGTCTCTACTAAAAATACAAAAATTAGCCGGGCATGGTGGTGCACGCCTGTAATCCCAGCTACTGAGGAGGCTGAGGCAGGAGAATCGCTTAAATCTGGGAGGCAGAGGTTTCAGTAATCAGCCTGAGTGAGAGAACAAGACTCCATCTCAAAAAAAAAAAAAAAAAAAACATAATAACTGCTTAATAAAAGTTAGTTGTATTTTCACACAGTTGTGAAACATACATAGTATCTACAGATTATTTTCCATGCATTTCTAGCACATGATATTTCAATACATTCTGCTCATTTTTTTTTAATCCTAGCATGAAAATACTTGTAGGATGGACAATGTGTTAGGATCCTTGCTTATTTTTTATTTATTTGTTTATTTATTTTGCATCGTTGACTGTAAAGTTTTGCTTAGTAAATGTCACATCGACCACTTCAAAAGAGGCATCCTATCTCAGCTCCTAGTTATGTCTCATGAGAGACTTTAAGAGTGAAATCTCCAAGCGCTGAACCTCTCCAAGATTCTCTACTGGATTTCACTCTGCCTGTCTTGCCTGTGTCCTGCTGGGGGTTTTATTTGTAGAGGGAGGCATTGTAAGGGAGGTTATATATTTACTATCCGGCCAAACCTGGGTTGGAAACCTGTGTCTTTGGGCACAGTGCGTAGCTTCTGAGGGCCTCATGTGCTTCGTGTATGCAACTGGGATGATAACACCTACCCTGATGGGTAGTTAAAACTGTAAATGAGGCCAGGCGCTGTGACTCACACCTGTAATCCCAGCACTTTGGGAGGCCAAGGCAGGCAGATCACAAGGTCAGGAGATGGAGACCATGGCTAACATGGTGAAACCCCGTCTCTACTAAAAATACAAAAAAATTAGCCGGGTGTGGTGGTGGGTGCCTGTAGTCCCAGCTACTTGGGAGGCTGAGGCAGGAGAATGACATGAACCCGGGAGGTGGAGCTTGCAGTGAGCCGAGATTGTGCCACTGCACTCCAGCCTGGGTGACAGAGTGAGACTCTGTCTCAAAAAAAAAAAAAAAAACTGTAAATGAGATTATGTATGTAAAGTGCCAGGCTCAGAGCCTCAATAAGGGGCAGCTATTACTATTATTAAGGGTGTTGATTGTGTCATCGTTTGATCGTAGGCACAATATACTTGAAACTGTAGAATTTTTTATTGAACAGTACTAGGGGAAGAAAAAAAAACCCACAGACTCAGATTCTTAAAACAAGACTTTACCATTTATAAGAAATTGCCAGAAGGTAGAAGAAAAATGCTCACCAGCCCAGAGTCTAGAATCACCCATTTTCTTAATAGGTCAACACTGTGAGATATCTTCTGTACCTGAGCATATCCTCCCACCCGAGGCCCTTCCAGGAATTGCTTTATGATCTACGGGAAAGAGAGCCTTGTTCTCATAAGTAAACAAACTTCAGTGGGGAAGACTGATAATAAACATTGAAAAAAGATCAAATATACATTTGGAAACAAGGGGAATCAGTGTTTGTTCAGAAGAACAAAAGAGAATGCGACTTTAAAAAATCTGTAATGGTTGTCCAAGTGAGTAACATGAGGACATATTTGCTGAATTTCTATTTCATAGGACATGAAATTGTTTTAGTTGTTGAGGTTGATTTTTTCATTAAAAAATAGCCTTTACTTACCCCAACACCCTTACTTTAGAAACTGGAAAACCAGGGTGCATAGAGGTGACATTACTTACTTAACATCACACAGCTAGGTAGTAGCAGAATCAAGACCAGAATCTAGTTCTTCAACTCTGAATCCAATGGCTTTTCCATTGACATGTTCTTATATGTTATAAAGGATGATGATAACTTTCTAAAATCTTTGACTGATGAAATCTAAAATAGTTTAAAGGAACATGTGTTTTTCCTTAAATTGTTTCTCACTGAAACTCTGTGCCATCTAGAATTATAGCTGGGGTTAATTACATGTTGTCAAGACCAGGCACTTTGCCAAGTCTTTTAGATGCGTATTCATTGTGTACTTGTAACAGGATTGGCCTAAGCTTTGATGATTACCACTGGGGTTTGGTTGTTCCTGGCAATTAGTAGGAAATTGTCCTACCCAAGCAATATGCATGCAGTCATCTGAGATAATCTTTCCCGCAATATGAGAAAAAGTATTGATAAGGCAAAGTAGGTCAGGAATACCAAGATGGATGGAACTTTTGTTCATCCAAATGTGAACTTTATTCCCTCACTATATATTGTATTCCATACATGATAGTGTGTACCCTTTTTCAGATTTCCATTTTTAGACTTGAAGAAAATGGGCTGTTGCTTTTAAAAATCGTGTTCATTTAGTTGTGTTTTTTAATCTCTGTTAAGAAATTCCATATAAACATATGGATTTGAGCACACCCTGTGATTTTTCTGGGGTCCCACCAGGATCTGTGGCTCCCTGACTGATAACCACCTCTCCAGCATGTTGCCAGCAGCCACAATGATTCCAGTGGAAGCAGCAACTTCAATATATTATGCAAAAATTGGTTCCTAGTGTTTTCCTCTTGCCTTCATGCAGTGGCATGCCACAGCCCGCATCTTCTGGCCTGCTAGAGTCAGATTTTGCAAGTCAGTTGTTAAGAACAGCCATTATTTTGTTTGTTTATTTATTTATTTATTTTATTATACTTTAACTTGTGGGATACATGTGCAGAATGTGCAGATTTGTTCCATAGGTATACATGTGCCATGGTGGTTTGCTGCACCCATCAACCAGTCATCTCCATTACGTAATTCTCCTAATGCTATCCCTCCCCTTGCCCCTGACTCTCCGACGGGCCCCAGTGTATGATGCTTCCCTCCCTGTGCCCATATGTTCTCATTATTCAACTCCCACTTATGAGTGAGAACATGCGTTATTTGGTTTTCTCTTCCTGTGTTAGTTTGCTGGGAATGATGGTTTCTAGCTTCATCCATGTCCCTACAAAGGACATGAACTCATCCTATTTTATGGCTACATAGTATTCCATGGTGTATATGTGCCATATTTTCTTTGTCTAGTCTATCATTGATGGACATTTCGGTTGGTTCCAATTATTTGCTATTGTAAATAGTGCTGCAATAAACATACATGTGCATGTGTCTTTATAGTAGAATGATTTATAATCCTTATGGTATATACCCAGTAACGGGATTGCTGGGTCAAATAGTATTTCTAGTTCTAGATCCTTGAGGAACTGCCACTCTCTCTTCCACGATGGATGAACTAATTTACACTCCCACTAACAGTGTAAAAGCATTCCTATTTCTCCACGTCCTCTCCAGCATCTGTTGTTTCCTGACTTTTTAATGATCACCATTCTAACAGGTATGAGATGGTACCACATTTGTGGTTTTGATTTGCATTTCTCTAATGACCAGTGATGATGAGCTTTTCTTCATATGTTTGTTGGCGGCATAAATGTCTTCTTTTGAAAAGTGTCTGTTCATATCCTTTGCCCACTTTTTGATGGGGTTGTTGTTTCCTTGTAAATTTGTTTAAGTTCCTTGTAGATTCTGGATATTAGCCCTTTGTCAGATAGATAGATTGCAAAAATTTTCTCCCATTCTGTAGGTTGCGTGTTCACTCTGATGTTAGTTTATTTTGCTGTGCAGAAGCTATTTAGTTTAATTAGATCCTATTTGTCCATTTTGGCTTTTGTTGCCATTGCTTTTGGTGTTTTAGTCATGAAGTCTTTGCCCATGCCTATGTCCTGAATGGTATTGCCTAGGTTTTCTTCTAGGGTTTTTATTGTTTTAGGTCTTATGTTTAAATCTTTAATCCATCTTGAGTTAATTTTTGTGTAAGGTATAAGGAAGGGGTCCAGTTTCAGTTTTCTGCATATGGCTAGCCGGTTTTCCCAACACCATTTGTTAAATAAGGAATCCTTTCCCCATTGCTTGTTTTTGTCAGGTTTGTCAAAGATCAGATGGTTCTAGATGTGTGGTGTTCTTTCTGAGGCCTCTGTTGTGTTCCATTGGTCTATATATCTGTTTTGGTACCAATGCCATGAAGAACAGCCATTATTAACAATCAAATTATATAAACTTACAATTAAATGAACTGTATTTTTTAAAAGGTAATAGTCAAAACTGATCTCTTCTTAATTATTCCACTACTTACCTACTATTATCTATGCTCTTGAGATAATTTGTGTATATTTATCTACATCATGGATATACTATCTAATGGTGGGCTACTGTGCATTGCCTCCTGGCGTTCAGTGGCATCACCTTGATGTATTAACGTAGAAATGTTTATTTCACAGCAGTTGAAAAGTGCTATAAATTAAGCCTAGGTTTATTGTTTTGTTGATTATCTGTTTTCTAAACTTAGAAATGCTTTGTATCTATAGCTGTGACATTGACAAAAGCACACTTATTTCTTTGAGGAAATAATCTAGTATTTGAAAATTATATTTCCCTTCAGCAAAAATGTCTCTCATACCGTTGACAAAAGAATGAATTTCTGACTGATGTCTTTATTTTATTTTTGTCCTATTAATATAAAGGAAAATATCAACCAATACCATGTTGAAATGGAACTTCATTATTCACCAGTTGCAGTCATAGATTGGCTAAAGATACGAAACTGCAAAAATCTAGAAAAGCATTCTGTGACAATCAATTGGTTATATGGAACTGATGGCAAAAATTATTGTGTATTTTATTATTTTAAATTTTCTACTACACTTTTTTTTTTTTTTTTTTTTTTGAGATGGAGTTTCGCTCTTGTCACCCAGGCTGGAGTGCAGTGGCATGATCTCTACTCACTGTGACCTCTGCCTCCTGGGTTCAAGCGATTCTTGTGCCTCAGCCTCCCAAGTAGCTGGGACTACAGGAACGCGCCACCATGCCCAGCTGATTTTTGTATTTTTAGTAGAGATGGGGTTTCACCATGTTGGCCAGGCTGGTCTCAAACTCCTGGCCTCAAGTGATCTGCCTGTCTCAGCCTCCCAAGGCTGGGAATACAGGCCTAAGCCACCATGTCCAGCCCACATTCTTTATTAGTAAAGTTTATTTTAAAAACCTTAGGTTGTCCGGGCACTTTGGGAGATCGAGGCAAGTGGATTACCTGAGGACAGGAGTTCAAGACCAGCCTGGCCAATGTGGTGAAACCCCGTCTCTACGAACAATACAAAAATTAGCCAGGTGTGGTGGTGCATGCTTGTAATCCCAGTTACTTGGGAGGCCAAGGCAGGAGAATCTCTTGAACCTGGGAGGCAGAGGTTGTAGTGAGCCAAGATCATACCATCACACTCCATCCTGGGCAACATAGCAAGCAAGACTCTCTCTCAAAAAATAAAAATATAAAAATAAAAAAATAAAAACCTTAGGTACATACATATGCACATGGGTTTTTCCTCCAAATGCTGGTTGTTAAACCTTTACTGTTACACAACTCCTTCTGAGCCAGTCAAGTCTATAACATGTGTTTCTTTATATAATTATCTTCAACGATAATACTAATAACAACTAAAATGTATTGAACACAAGGGACAAATTTTGTAACAATCAACCTCACTGAATTCTCCCAACTGCTGCAGGGACCAGGAGACAATGAGGAGAGTAAATTCAGGCACCTCCAGCATGAGCAAGGACATCTAACAGGTGCCTTCTGAGGGCAAGCAGATGGTAGACACTTGCACATATTATTGTTGACATCAACCCTGTTGTGAATAAGGAGAGTGATTTTTATCACTGTGATAGGGATAAGAACAAGCTCAGAAAGATAAAGTGACTGCCCAAGCAAGCCCCAGCTAAGTAATGCTGGTTAGAAGGGGAGACCACAAGGCAAGAACTAAAGCCTTCCAGTGCCTGCTCCTGCATCAGCTCAGTTGTAATACAACAACCTCATCTGTTGCAGTGAGCTGAGATCGCACCACTGCACTCCAGCCTGGGTGACAGAGCAAGACGCCATCTCAGAAAAATAAAATAAAGTAAAACAAACACATTAACAAGAAAAAAAAATCTAAGGAGAGGCTGTAGATATGTAGATACATCAATGATAAATATTTTGAGAGCATTTTTAGTAATAGCCATTAAGAAGTTTTATGTAAATAGGATTTAGACATACCTATGAAAGATAGGCATTATCCAAAATAACTAAAGCTTAAATTGGACTCTGAAAATGGACAATTTAGACTTTTCAAGAGTAGGTCAAAAACATGGGAAAAGGGTATATCGTTTCAGTGACAGCTTGTAAACATTAATATTTGTATTTACAGATGACTAAGCACATTAATATATAACAAGAAGTCAGGTCTATAAACAGTGTAAAATAATGGGCAGCATGTTCATGGTTCTTAACCAAAGGCCTAATTATTTATTAGTTTACTTATATGTGCTTTCTGGAAGGTAGGATTTATTCAGCGTGACATGGTAAATGGTTACATACCTGACCTAAGTGGAATTCAGAGCTCCTGAACACCAGCCAGGCCCCAGCCTCCTGAGCCAGAATGCTAACCCCTACAGACTCTAAACACCAGCACTGGAGCAGTTAGCACCAAGCCAGGAGGCACAGGCAGGGCCTTCAGCAGTTCCCTTTGACCTATATCTTACTCAACATTTTTTTCGGGGGCAGGGAGACAGGGTCTCGCACTGTCACCCAGGCTGGAGCGCAGTTGGCATGATCTTGGCTCACTGCAACCTTCACCTCCCGGGCTCAAGCGATCCTCCCACCCCAGCTTCCCAAGTAGCTGGAACTACAGGTGCGTGCCACCATGCCTGGCTAATTTTTTGTAGAAATGGGGTTTCACTCTGTTGCCCAGGCCGGTTTCAAACTCCTGGACTCAAGAAATCCTCCCACCTCAGCCTCCCAAAGTGCTGGGATTACAGGTGTGAGCCACCACACTCAGCCTTAATCTTCATTCTTGCTAAGATGGATCATTCTGGTCCTCAGTCATTCTTAGAAGCATACCACACCGTTTCTAGACTGCACATCTCACTGCTTAACCATTTCTCTAAGCCAGCATTTCTTAAAGTATAGGCTGTAGAATCACCTGCTTCTGAAACAAGGTGTTTAAAATACAGCTTCCTGTTGTCAATTCTAATGCACATTAAAGCTTGAGAACCACTATTTAAGTGATTGGAGTGTTGCTAATGTCAGATTCTAACACACCTAGCCTTGATCCTTAACTTTCAGAAAGGGTCAAGGTTAACTTTTATAGTATATAAAAGAACCACTGCCAGAGATTACTAAAGCTGCACCATGATTTAGAAACCAGAGCAAGTATGTCTATCCCTAAACTGCTTATGTTCCTAGTGACTCAGGACAGGTGTCGACCTGTATAACAGAGACCAGTAGCTTCTGTGACATTTTCTGATTAGTCAGATCAGAACTCATAATTTGTTTGGTGTCAGCCTAGCCACGAATGAGAGAACTTTCCTGTCATTCTGCACCTCTTTGAAGCTAGCAAGCACAGAAAATCAATTCTGTTTATGATTTTCCAATATCTCTGAACCGTTGTAATTACAGTGTACATCTGAGAGAGCGAAGCTGCTTTTCTAATCTGTTTTCATATTATTTTTTCCAGCAGCTTCTGCAGACCTAATAGTAATGTGGGTTTTGACTGAAGGATACCACTTACATGCTGAGGGTGCTCATTTCAACCGTGTGTTTTTAGCACATTGACATGGTGACAACCTGAGTAGAGTTTGAAAGCTAAGGCGTAAACGCTATCTAGCATTTCCTGGTCAATAAAAAAGGTTTAAAAAAAACGTTTGCTGGATTTTACTGAGGAAGGGCCTTGCTTTTTGTTCTGGGTTTTTGTTTGTTAGGTTGGTTGGTTTTGAGACAGTTTTGCTGTGTCACCCAGGCTAGAGTGCAGTGGCATGATCACAGCTCACTGCAGCCTCAGCCTTGTGAGCTCAAGCAGCCCTCCCACCCCAGCCTTCCAAGTGACTGGGACTACAGGTGCGTGCCAGCGTGCCCAGCTAATGTAGAGACAGGGTTTTCCATGTTGCCCAGGCTGGTCTCAAACTCCTGGACTCAAACAATCCATCTGCCTTAGCCTCCCAAAGTGCTGGGATTACAGGCATGAGCCACTGCACCCAGCCAGGTCTTACTTTTTAAAGACAGAAAATGTAGTGTTTAGCAAGAAATATGAATTGTACTTTTTTTCAGTGGCCTAAAGTATAAACTTCCTAAAAGTTAAGGTGTTTATTTATGAACGCATGTCAGTGAGAAGTTCTGTTTTCCCAAGGTGGTATTATGGAGGGAAAGTCAGTGAGTCAGCCTATTTGCCGAGGCCAGCTTGTCCTTCAGGCATTTATACCACCAGTATTAGTTTGCTAAGCTGCCCTTACAAAGTACCATGAACTGTATGGCTTAAACAACAGAAATTTGTCTCACAGTTCTGGAGGCCAGGAGTTCGAGATCCAGGTGTCAACGGGGTTTTCCTTCTGAGGCTGTAAAGAAGAATCTGTTCCATGCCCCTCTGCTAGCTTCTGGTGGTGTGCTGGCAATCTTTGACATTCCTTGGCTTATATATCTCTGCCTTTATCTTCCACGGAGCTTTCCTTGTGTGTCTGTGTCTCTGTCTATGCCCAAATTTCTCCTTTTTATAAGAACACCAGTCATACTGAAGTAGGACGCACCCTATTCCAGTATGACCTCATCTTAACTAATTATGTCTGCGACAAACTCATTCCCAGATAGGGTCACATTTAAGAATTTGGGAATGATTACAGGCGTGTGCCATTGCGCCCAGCTAAAAATTGTATATATTTAATGATACATTGTAAAATGATACCACATCAAGAAAATTAACATATCTGCCACTTCACATGAGTATATTTTTTGTGTTGTGAGAACCCTTAAGATCAACACTCCTAGCAAATCTCAAGTATACAATACATGATTATTAACTATGGTCATCATGCTATGCCTCAGATCTCCAGAACTTCCTCATCTGGCATACATTTTGGCTAACACCTCCTCACTTCCTCTTCTTTCCACCAGTAACTATCATTCTAGTCTCTGCTTTTATGAGTTCAGCTTTCTTAGATTTTACAAATGAGTTCGCGCAGTGTTTGTCTTTTTGAGTCTGGCTTATTTCACTTAGCATATGTCCTCCAGGTTCATCCATGTTGTTCCAAGTGGCAGATTTCCTTCTTTTTTAAGGATGAATACTATTCCTTTGTACATGTATACCACAGTTTTCTTTAACCATTCATCAAATAAGGCACACTTAGGTTGTTGCCCCAACATTTTGGGAAGCTCCCTCAGTTGGTGTTCTGACCATGTCTGCTTATTTTTTAGTTTAAGCCCAGCACTTGGAATGAAGTAGGCACTCAGTATACATTTGAATGGATGATTGGTAGTTTTGTAGGGAGAAAAGCAGATACTATTTATTATGCTGACAGTTCATTATTAAAGTAAAATTTATATATAGTAAAAATGCAGAAATCTTTATAGTTCCATAAATTTTGAAAATTATGTACCCAAGTCACCATCACCCAGATCAAGATAAAGAACATTCCCCCATCCCACCAGCAAGTTCTCTTCTGCCCCTTCTTAGACATGACCCCAAGGGCATGAAAACGTTGTCCTTTGTTTTCTCCTGGAAGCTTTCTAGATTTAACTTTCACATTTTGTCTGTGATTCATCTCAAATTAATTTCTGTATGTGGTATGAGTGGGGGTGTCGAAGGTTTCTGTTGTTAGACTTTAACATCTATTCCTTGTTCCTTTGATGAAATCAAATAATCAAGACTTGTCTATAGAAATAGATTTGTCATTGAGAAATGGATCTCTGTATCTCTTTTTCTCTTTTATAATTAAAACTTGGTTGCTGGGGATAGCTTAGAAACACACGAAAGGGCTAATTTTCTGCAGTGATTGGATGGCTCAAAGCAATATGTATGGGACATATTACTCCAGTCAGACCTATGTCAAATCCAAATGCCACCAGAGGTCAGACAAGATAGTCTTAATACTCAAATGTACAAAATAAATAGCCAGAGACCTCACCTAACAGGGTTATTTTTAATGAGTAAATGAAATAACGTGTGTAATACATTCATCACAGTATAAACATCGCAGTCAACAATGCTAGCTTTAAACGTGTGTTTGTGTGTGTACATGTTGGGGTATGATATTGGAAAGAAAAATAAATCTCATGGAGATATGTGGTGAAAAAGGTCCCTGAACTTGGATGAGGGTTCCTCTTTGAAAAGGTTTCTCCCTCCAGCCACACACACAGACACACACTCACTCCCCTCAAAGGGAGAGGGGGCCCTCTGCTCACCTCCGAGGCTGCTGGTGGCAGGAGCTCAGTCACTGCCAGTTCTCTGAGCCATCGTGGCTTCTGTCCTCACAATGAATAAACCTGGAAACACTATTTGAGTCTCTTCCTGCCTATGGGTTATAAGTGCTGCCCTCTGAGCTGTGCCTGCAGCAGGCTTCGTGCCTCTGGTGCTCACTTGGGGGGAGGGGAGCCATCAGTTGATACCAGAAGAGAGCCTGCTGCTGTGCTGCTCTGCTGCCTTCATTAGAAACAGGCAGTCTCCTTGTCTAAAAATAGCAAAAGTGGGAGAGTGGGGAAGAACAGCGGCCATGCTCAGGGCTGAAAGTGAGAAAAAGGCAGAAACAAGCAGATCTCTGAAAGCCTCCTGTTTGATGGTAGGCGGCTAAGCATTCTGGGTGCAGTGACTGTGGTCAAAGCTTTTCTACTTCCCTGGGTCCATGTTGGGGGGTCTTGTAGACGTGCCCACACACTCAGCCAAGGGCTGAGCATGAAGGAGCTGCTCTGTCCTGGCAGGAGCATGAGATTTGCCACACACTGACACTGTCCAGGCTGCAGCAGGAGCTCTAGCACTAGTGCTTGTGAATTTCCACACCGTATAGTATCGTCACCCACTCCCTGCCCCAACCAAAGGTGAGCTTTTTCCGAGTGGGGCACAAGGTGTTGGTTTGACTGTCACTTCAGAAGTGCCTGGGTCATGCTGGAATGGGCTTGCCCGTAAGCAGAGTGTGGCTCTGGTACTAAACAAGCCTTTGTAGCCATTAGGTGAGACCAGGCTGTATTTGTGGGTTTTCTCTGCAGGAACGGCTTTCCTGTCTACATTTGTTATCAGTTAATGTTCCGGTAGCTAAACTAAGAGCAGAAAAGGAATTCTTTCCAAGGTCTTACGATAAATCTCTCTATGCAAGCAGACCTCATCAAAGCCCCGTGAAAACAGGCAGAGTCTGAGAGGTAGGAGTCCTGGCGATACTCCTGTTTGCTTATCCAAAAGAGCTTTACCCTCTCTTGGCCTTTCTTTGTCTTGCACTATCCAAACTGATCCTCTTGCTGGCCTTGTGAGATGGGCTGGGCATCTTTCCCACCCACAGATGAGGAACTAGGAGCTCAGTGTCATAACTTGCCCAGCATTGTAACCAATAATCAAAGACGCAGAGCTTGTATCAAGGCCTCTGTCCTTTGCCTGGATGTTCTCTGAGGTTTCTTCCCCACATGACAGTTTCTGAAGGACGAAAATCTCCTAACAGGAAGCAGCCTAAAATGTGGCATGAATTTAAGCAAACGTAGGGGGAAAAAAAAGACTCCATTTAACTTTGATTTGGGAAACGGTTTTCTTTGCATGAGCCAGCTATTATGACTCTGAACCCAGAGAGGGAAATATAACCCTAGCTCACTGTTGACCGGGCAGTATATAATATTTATATAGTCACAATACTCTAAACCCTATGTGTCGAATTTCTAATTTTAGAGCCAATCTGTGGACAAAGAGGGAGCAATTTTCTTATAGCTGCAAGATAGGATATAAATATGAACAGCCCTGACAAAGTAGAGATAAAAGTTGTTTGGTTTTTTTTTTAAGTGTGTCTAATATGAAGTGAGAGGGGAAAGCAGGGACAAAGGTGAAATAATGTGGGGAGTTAAAGGATATGGTATGTGGTTGATGGAATAAAAAAGCTCACTAGGTATGTTATTTACGGTTACAAAGTAAAATATAAATAGCAAACCTTGGGAGAAGATATGGGGTAGAAGAGGGTAAGTGTCCTTCATAGTGAATCAATGGATGCTGCCTTAGGTGAAGAATCTTTTGTCCCCTGATTAATCAAAAGACATGAAGGGAATCACCAGAAAATATTAAAAGAGAAATCCCAAAAAGGGCTGCTACCCCTAGGGAATGGCGGAGGGTGGGGGTGGGGAGGGCAGGAGGTTGTTGGTTTTCATCAGAAGTCATCTGTGTTGTGTGCTTAATTATGATGTTTAGTACTTCGATTAAAACAAATTTGAGGCAGTGGGAGAATGACTTTTAAAAGACAAGAACTGTGGATAGTACCATATGTTCCCCAAACAAATGCTCTCATGAGAATTAGCTATAAAACACTCATTAGGTCTGCAAACAGAAATCAGAGTGTTCCAGGCTATGAAAATTATCAATGACTGTTTTCAGCGGTCCAGCCAGGCTAATGCTCTCCAGTGAAGCCAAACTAATGTTGCTGATAACCAAAAGAATCTTTTTTTTATTTTTTGTAAATGACAGAAGCCTGCGTGGCATCAGGGTGCCATTAACGTGCCCTCCTAGAGAGAGAGCCAGGAAGAAAAATCGCTCCTCCTGCACTGCTCTCACCTGTGGGAAGTTTATGACTTGTTCAGAGAGCAGAGCACAGAGCCGGGGAAGAGTTGGCAGTTTCTGTGTTTTTACAAGGGAAGAACAGAGCTGAGTAGATTAACAGTTTCCTGTGTGGCTTGTTGCAAATTACATGCAATTAGCCCTCAGATAGTCTGAATCAAGAGAATTGTGGCAAAACTTGATGGTGCAGAACCTAGGCGGGCAGCCAGACTCCTTAACCCAGTCACGTAAATTTGCTTCTATAACTGGATCTTCCCAAGCCACGAGTCTGAGAAATGGTGGGCACTCTGACCTGACCACTAGATTTTCAGGACATTCCTCCCAAGAGCGGTATCTTTGCTTGTAAGTGACCCCTAAAACAGAACCTAGGAAACTCTCAGCCAGATAAATTAGAAATTGATTCTAAATAGGCTTGTGCCCAGGAAATCAACAATGCAGTAAAAATATCAGGACAAAAGCAAGAATACTTCCCAAAGTCAGAACTGAGGAGCAATGAATATTAAATTGATCAATGTCATAGACATTTAAATGAAAATCCTTTTTTTAAATGTATAGTACTGGCCGTACACGGTTTCTCACGCCTGTAATCCCAGCACTCAGGGAGGCTGATGTGGGTAGATTGCCCAAGGCCAGGAGTTCAAGACCAGCCTGGCCAACATGGTGAAACCCCATCTCTACTAAAACTAAAAAAAAAAAAAAAAAAAGTAGCTGGGCATGGTGGTGCGTGCCTGTAGTCCCAGCTACTTGAGAGGCTGAAGCAGAAGAATCGCTTAAGCCTGGGGGGTGGAGGTTGCAGTGAGCGGAGATTGCACCACTGCACTCAAGCCTGGGTGACAGCGAGACTCCATCTCAAAAGAAAAAAAATTATATTACCTTTACTGCTTGGGGCATCTTCAAGAGAAGACTTTGCTGTAGACTATGGATGCGTTTATTTGAATTAGATGGCTTATTCTTGTGTTATCTCCTTATTCTTTTGATAATTACATTTCGTTATTATTTTTTTTTTTTTTTTTTTTTGAGACAGCGTCTCGCTCTGTCGCCCAGGCTGGAGTGCAGTGGTGCAATCTCAGCTCACTGCAAGCTCCGCCTCTCGAGTTTACGCCATTCTCCCGCCTCAGCCTCCCGAGTAGCTGGGACTACAGGCGCCCGCCACCACGCCCAGCTAGTTTTTTGTATTTTTTTTAGTAGAGACAGGGTTCCACCGTGTTAGCCAGGATGGTCTTGATCTCCTGACCTCATGATCCAACTCGTCTCGGCCTTCCAAAGTGCTGGGATTACAGGCTTGAGCCACCGTGACCGGCCCATTTCGTTATTTTTTAAGCCACAATGGACATTCACATACATATTCCTGCATACAGTTTATAGGTTCTTGAGGCCTAGGGAAGACTTTATGTCCTATGTGAAACATTTCTTAATTAGAAAAGTTACACCTGTCCCTTCGGTAGTGCATGTAACCTTTACTAATCTCTCTTTGCTGAAAATAATGTCACAATGTTAAAATGAAATATTTTTAGTATCTGTTTTGGCTAAAGCCCAAAACAAAAGTAAATGTGAGACTGTAGCACTTGCAAAGGTCAAAACTGGTTTTTGAATGGCGGAAAAACAGCTCTACCTCAGGTGACTACCCACCTGCAGCCTTTAAAAGAGGTTAGTGAGGCCAAGAAAAGAGTGGCAGTTAGAATGTGATCTTTAGAGAGAACTGTTGATCAGAGGTGTCTGTCCCCACCCAGGGGCACTTGAGAGGGCTTGATAAGGGTCCTGTGGAGGATGTGGCTCATGCCTGAAATCCTGTGCTGGCAGAGCAAAGACAGTTTGCTGTTTGGAGTTGGCCTCTGCTACTCACTTCCTATCTTTTTTCTGTGTGTGTGTTTTTTTTTTCTCTTTAGCACTTTTGGCCAACATAATACATATTTTAAATATTTATCTCATTGTCTGTCTTCTTTAATACTATGTAAGTTCCATGAGGCACAAACTTTTAAAATTTGATCTCTGTATTCTAGGTGCTAGGATCCATTCTAGGTGCAACGTGCATACACGGATACTCAATAACTATTTGCAGCTGCGAGCAGTAGCTCATGCCTGTAACAGCAGTGCATTACAGGCCTGTGTGGCTTGTTGCAAATTATGTGCAATTAGCCCTCAGACAGTCTGAATCGAGAGAACTGTGGCAAAACTTAATGGTGCAGAACATCAGCAGGCAGCCAGACTCTTAAACCCTTGGCCTTTGGGAGGATCACTTGAGCCCAGGAGTTTGACACCAGCCTTAGCAATATAGGGAGACCTCATCTCTACCAAAAAAATTTTAAAAAGAAAAGCCAGGCATGGTGGCACATGCCTGTAGTCCCAGCTACTTGGGAGACTGAGGCAGGAGGATCACTTGAGCTCAGGAGTCCGAGGCTGCAGCAAGCCAAGATTGCAACACTGCACTCCAGCCTGGATGACAGAGCCAGACCCTGTCTCTAAAAAATACAAATTAAATAACTAAATATTTGCATCCTACATTCATTACCATAAATCACTCCAACAACCCTACTTGTTCTGTATTATTATTCTCATTTTACATATGAGAAACTGGAGCTCTTACTCAGAAGGGTTAAGAAACTTACCCAATATCACCCACAACTAAGTCAAAGAGCCAGAATTGAAAGTCAGATTCATCTGATTCCAAAGCTTATGCTCTGCCTATTAATGCTTTCTCAGCTCAGGTGTCTGTTTCCTGAAAATGTATTCTCATCTTGTTTGGGTGCTAGATAATATCTAAGAGTTTTAGGGAAGTAACATGCCATTCTGTGCTCTGGTCTCACTTGGTAGATCCTGCATAATGAAGATAACAAGTAGAAAGATTAATTGGTTATGCAGCTTACACTCAATACCAAGAAAATAATATTTCAGATTATTCCACGTACATTTAATGGTACTTTACTATATAAATGCCTGATTATTCATTTAGGGCTGTATATTTTCCCAAATTCTTTTATATGTGTAATTTCATTTAAATATTAAATTGTTGGAAGCTTAAGTAGCTTTATTATCATTGTTCAATATTAATATCCATTGTTTTAAATATGTTGTTTTGGAAAGCATATTTTGCTTACTTACTTTTCCTCAAAACTTCCTGTTCATTATTACTCTTCCCAAAAGAACAAAGATCTCCACAGCTCACACCAAACATCATATACCATATTTGTTTTTGTGGGTATTCTGTAATTATTTTGCAAGCTCCTAGGCAGGCACATTTACCTGCACTACCTTGGTTTCAGCAATGACAAATATCTAAAATGTCAGCAGCAATGACTGTAAAAAAGGGTAGTTAATTGGAAAACAGAGTTCAGATCCTAACTCTGTTCAGCGACCATGTAACCCAGGCAAGCCGCTGCACCTCCCTGAGCCTCATCCTGGAAGTAGAGATGTTGGGCAGACACACAGGGAGGGGTGGTGTGCATGAGTGTAACAGGCTGGGTAGGACGCTCAAGAGCGAGGTGGGGACCCTGCAGCAATGCAGAGGACATGCTCAGTCTAAGGAAGGCAGCTGCAATCTCACTGCTACTCAGAAATGTAGGCTTACAGTTGGCCGCTCTTCTCATTTCTCAAAAGAAACTGGGTTTTTGTGGGAATTTCATTTTCCTTAATTTGGCAATAATTCAAACTAAAACAAATCTCTTCTTTTTTTTTTTTTTTTTCCTTGAGACAGCGTCTCACTCTGTCGCCCAGGCTGGAGTGCAATGGCACGATCTCAGCTCACTGCAACCTCTGTCTTCCGGATTCAAGCAATTCTCCTGCCTCAGCCTCCCGAGTAGCTGGCATTACAGGCACCCACCACCACGCCCGGCTAATTTTTGTATTTTTAGTAGAGACAGGGTTTCGCCATGTTGGCCAGGCTGGTGTTGAATTCCTGACCTCAGGTGATCCACCTGCCTCGGCCTCCCAAAGTGCTGGGATTACAGGCATGAGCCACCACACCTGGCCAACAGATCTCTTCTTCAAAACAGTTCTTCCAGCCAGACTGGGTTTGTGGGCCAGCAGTGTGTAACCTCTGGGCAGGACATCTCCAGGATGAAGGTGCTCCAGCCCATGCCTGTGCTATACCAGCATGTGCCCTGGGACATTGCAGATGGCTCCCCCAGCCTCCACGGGCCTGCACTCAGTCTCTTCACCAGAGAACTCGAAATCTCAGAACCCAACTCTCTGTCATGTCATTGAGCCAAATACATGAGTCTGCTTTTCTGTCTCCATTGATTTGTCTGTTCTTACACATTTTGCATAAATGAAATTATGTAATATGTGGTCCTCTATGACTGGCATCTTTCACTTGGCATAATGTTTTCAAGGTTTCCTCATGTTGTTGCATATATCAGCGCTTTATTCTTTTTATTACTGAATAATACTCCGTTTTATGAATTATTTGTCCATTCGTCAGTTGGTGGATGTTTGAGTTGTTTTCACTTTCTGGCTACTATGAATAATGCTACTGCAAATATTCATATACAAGCTTGTGTGCTGACATGTTTTCATTTTTCTTGGATATATATGTGGGAGTGGAATTGGTGTATCATATTGCTTTGAGGACACACCAGTTTTCTGAAGTAGCTGCACCATTTTATCGAATACATTCCCATCAGCAGTGTATGAGGGCTTCAGTTGCTTTACCTCCTCTCCAACAAGTTTTATTTTCCTGATTTTCTATGATAACTATCCCAGTAGCTGTGAAAGTGCTATCTCACTGTAGTTTTGATTTGCATTTTCCTTATGACTAAGGATATTAAGCATCTTTTTATATGCGTATTGGCCATTCATGTCTTCTTTGGAGACCTCTCCAGATTCTTTGCTCATTTTTAAATTGGGTTATTTGCCTTTTTATTGCTAAGTTAGAAGAGTTCTTTATATAATCTGGATACACGTCTCGATGAGCCTCATTTTTGTCCCCCAAATTTAATAATATTCAAAATATTCTACTTACTAAGATAGGACACTTCTAATATGTGCGAAAAACAGTATAAATAACAAAGTTTAAAAAAAAAGAAAGATGCCCATTTGATTTTATCAAATTTTGACCTTACGATACTAAGTAAATCTGATATTTCTTTTTTCTGTAATCATACTATATTTTAGCTAAAATAATTGATAAATGTACCTGTCAAGTCTCAAATAATATTCTAATTAATTTTTGTATTTTAATTTTGTCTTAACCATGCCAGTGGCTTACTCATAGCTTCCAAAGATAAAAGGTAAATTTTAGATTGAAAAATACTGTCAAAATGGGTGGGTTTGCCTCTAGGGAGGAGAATGCTGGATCACACGAGGGCAGGAGAAAGAGAATTACTTTCTGCTATCTATTACACTTATATGCATGTAGCATCATTTTAAAAAAATAAATTTTGGAGCCTGGGCACTGTGGCTCACACCTGTAATCCCAGCACTTTGGGAGGCTGGGGCAGGTGGATCACCTGAGGTCAGGAGTTCAAGACCAGCCTGGCCAACATGGCAAAACCCTGTCTCTACTAAAATATGAAAATTATCCAGGCGGGGTGGCAGGCACCTGTAATCTCAGCTACTCGGGAGGCTGAGAAAGGAGAATCGCTTGAACCCAGGAGGCAGAGATTGCAGTGAACCGAGATCATGCCATTGCACTCCAGCTTGGGTGACGAGAGTGAAACTTTCTCAAAAAATTAATTAATTAATTTTGGGGCCAGACACGGTGGCTCATGCCTATAATCCCA
>NW_012110141.1:2688369-2691018 GCF_000951045.1 Mandrillus leucophaeus
GCCCATGCCTGTGCTATACCAGCATGTGCCCTGGGACATTGCAGATGGCTCCCCCAGCCTCCACGGGCCTGCACTCAGTCTCTTCACCAGAGAACTCGAAATCTCAGAACCCAACTCTCTGTCATGTCATTGAGCCAAATACATGAGTCTGCTTTTCTGTCTCCATTGATTTGTCTGTTCTTACACATTTTGCATAAATGAAATTATGTAATATGTGGTCCTCTATGACTGGCATCTTTCACTTGGCATAATGTTTTCAAGGTTTCCTCATGTTGTTGCATATATCAGCGCTTTATTCTTTTTATTACTGAATAATACTCCGTTTTATGAATTATTTGTCCATTCGTCAGTTGGTGGATGTTTGAGTTGTTTTCACTTTCTGGCTACTATGAATAATGCTACTGCAAATATTCATATACAAGCTTGTGTGCTGACATGTTTTCATTTTTCTTGGATATATATGTGGGAGTGGAATTGGTGTATCATATTGCTTTGAGGACACACCAGTTTTCTGAAGTAGCTGCACCATTTTATCGAATACATTCCCATCAGCAGTGTATGAGGGCTTCAGTTGCTTTACCTCCTCTCCAACAAGTTTTATTTTCCTGATTTTCTATGATAACTATCCCAGTAGCTGTGAAAGTGCTATCTCACTGTAGTTTTGATTTGCATTTTCCTTATGACTAAGGATATTAAGCATCTTTTTATATGCGTATTGGCCATTCATGTCTTCTTTGGAGACCTCTCCAGATTCTTTGCTCATTTTTAAATTGGGTTATTTGCCTTTTTATTGCTAAGTTAGAAGAGTTCTTTATATAATCTGGATACACGTCTCGATGAGCCTCATTTTTGTCCCCCAAATTTAATAATATTCAAAATATTCTACTTACTAAGATAGGACACTTCTAATATGTGCGAAAAACAGTATAAATAACAAAGTTTAAAAAAAAAGAAAGATGCCCATTTGATTTTATCAAATTTTGACCTTACGATACTAAGTAAATCTGATATTTCTTTTTTCTGTAATCATACTATATTTTAGCTAAAATAATTGATAAATGTACCTGTCAAGTCTCAAATAATATTCTAATTAATTTTTGTATTTTAATTTTGTCTTAACCATGCCAGTGGCTTACTCATAGCTTCCAAAGATAAAAGGTAAATTTTAGATTGAAAAATACTGTCAAAATGGGTGGGTTTGCCTCTAGGGAGGAGAATGCTGGATCACACGAGGGCAGGAGAAAGAGAATTACTTTCTGCTATCTATTACACTTATATGCATGTAGCATCATTTTAAAAAAATAAATTTTGGAGCCTGGGCACTGTGGCTCACACCTGTAATCCCAGCACTTTGGGAGGCTGGGGCAGGTGGATCACCTGAGGTCAGGAGTTCAAGACCAGCCTGGCCAACATGGCAAAACCCTGTCTCTACTAAAATATGAAAATTATCCAGGCGGGGTGGCAGGCACCTGTAATCTCAGCTACTCGGGAGGCTGAGAAAGGAGAATCGCTTGAACCCAGGAGGCAGAGATTGCAGTGAACCGAGATCATGCCATTGCACTCCAGCTTGGGTGACGAGAGTGAAACTTTCTCAAAAAATTAATTAATTAATTTTGGGGCCAGACACGGTGGCTCATGCCTATAATCCCAGCACTTTGGGAGGCCGAGGCAGGTGGATCATTTGAGGCCAGGAATTCGAGACCAGCCTGGCCAACAGTAAAACTCGGTCTCTACTAAAAATAAAAAAATTAGCCAGGCATGGTGGCAGGTGCCTATAATCCCAGCTGCTCGGGAGTCTGAGGCAGTAGAATCACTTGAACCTGGGAGGCAGAGGGTACAGTGAGCCAAGATCGTGCCATTGCACTCCAGCCTGGGCAACAGAGGGAGACTCCATCTCAAAATAAATAAATAATAAAACATACATTTTTGGCAAAATTTAAATGTGGACTATTGTATTAGTCCGTTTTCACACTGCTGATAAAGACATACCCAAGACTGGGAAGAAAAATAGGTTTTATGGACTCATAGTTCTGTGTGGCTGGGGAGGCCTCACAATCATGGCGGAAGGCTAAAGGCACTTCTCACATGGCAGTGGCAAGGGAGAAAGCAAGAGAAGCAAAAGCAGAAACCCCTTATAAAACATCATATCTCATGAGACTTATTCACTACCATGAGAACAACATGGGGGAAACTGCCCCCATGATTTAATTATCTCCCACCAGGTCCCTCCCCCAACACATGGGGATTATGAGAGTACAATTCAAGATGAGATTTAGATGGGAGGGACACAGACCCAAACCATATCAACTATAGATTAGATCATGGTATTATATCATTTTACATTTCCTGATTTTGATAATTGTACTGTATTATATAAAAGAATGTCCTTGTTTTTAGGAAATTCACACTGATGGGCTTACGGGTAAAGGAATGACTTGTATGCAATTTAGTCTCCCCAAATGGTTCAGGAAAAAATGCTTATGGGTATTTATACATAAATAATGACAAAGCAAATATGGTCAAATGACAGGAAGGGCACCCTAGACTTTTCAGCATTCCTTCCCTTTTTCTGTGAGGTTAAAGTTATTTCAAAATTAAACTTTAAAAAAATAAAAATTTAAAAAGAAAAAGCACTTCCAGAATATTCTT
>NW_012110141.1:2692081-2701668 GCF_000951045.1 Mandrillus leucophaeus
ATAATACAATATTACATAATATTAATATGTATTTGATATATATTAATACATTTGATACACTTAATATTAGGAAGAAAATAAAAATCATAAATAAAAACTCAAGAGTGAAAAAACTTATTTTTTTTGGGGGGGCTTTTTTTTTTTTTTGAGATGGAGTCTCACTCTGTCACCCAGTCTGGAGTGCAGTGGCACAATCTTGACTCACTGCAACCTCTGCCTCCCGGATTCAAGTGCTTCTCCTGCCTCAGCCTCCCGAGTAGCTGGGATTGCAGGCGTGTGCCACCACTCCCAGCTAATATTTTGTATTTTTAGTAGTGATGAGGTTTCACCATATTGGCCAGGCCACTCTCGAACTCCTGACCTCAGATGATCTGCCCACCTTGGCCTCCCAAAGTGCTGGGATTAGAGGTATGAGCCACTGCACCCAGCCTCTTTATGACTTTTGTGATCAGGAAAAATACAAGTGAACCTTACCTCTTAAGATCCACACAATTTGCTGCATGTGGTGGCTCATGCCTGTAGTCCCAGCATTTTGGGAGGCCGAGGTGGGTGAATCACGAGGTCAGGAGTTTGAGAGCAGCCTGGCCAACATGGTGAAACCCCATCGCTACTAAAAATACAAAAATTAGCCACGCGTGGTGGTGCACGCCTGTGATCCCAGCTACTCAGGAGCCTGAGGGAAGAGAATCACTGGAACCCAGGAAGTGGAGACTGCAGTATTGCAGTGAGCTGAGATCATGCCACTGCACTCCAGCTTGGGTGACAGAGCAAGACTCAGTCTCAAAAAAACAAAGAAAAAGAAAAAAAGGACCAGTTACTTCAACAGTTTCAACAGTTAACACTGGTTATATCACAACAAAACAAGGGTGGTTTCTCCTCGGTTGGCTCTCCAATATACTATCTACGTGCATTCCTTTGGCTTTTGGTATTGTCGTAGTTACTAAGGGTGCGCTCCAGCTGTCCTCGCAGAGGACATAACACAATGCTCTGTGTTTATGTGGTTCATTGTTACTCCAAGTGTGGTCCTTGAACCATCAGCGTGAGCATCACCTGGGAGCTTGTCAGAAATGCAAATCCATGGGCTCTATGCCAGATTCTGGCTCAGAAGCTTTGTGAGAGGGATCCAAGAAATTGCATTCTAACCAGCCCTCCAGGGGATTCTGAGGCACATGTAAGTTTGAGAACCACTGATGTAATTGAAAAAGAAAAAAAAAAAGAGGAAAAAAAAGATAAATCATCAGTGCTAATGATGCCCAAGGTTATCTTTTGTAAACTAGGATAGTATAAATACTGTAAATTGAAGCAGCAAGAACCAATCATTCGAAGTCAAAGATAACTAATGAGCCCCTAGATTCACATCCTCCCAGCACTCACAAGGCATAGGGCCCACAAATCCCCTCTCCAAAATGCAGTGAGGTATCTCGTGTGCTGCTAGGGAAAGAAAACGCACTTCTAGTAAAACCGAATACTTTTTTTTTTTTTTTTTTGAGACAGAGTCTCACTCTGTCACCAGGCTGGAGTGCAGTGGTGTGATCTCAGCTCACTGCAACCTCCGCCTCCTGAGTTCCAGCGATTCTTCTGCCTCAGCCTCCTGAGTAGCTGGGACTACAGGCACACGCCACCACACCCAACTAATTTTTGTATTTTTAGTAGAGACAGGGTTTCACCATGTTGGCCAGGATGGTCTTGATCTCTTGACCTCATGATCTGCCTGCCTCAGCCTCCCAAAGTGCTGGGATTACAGGCATGAGCCACTGCGCGTGGCCTAAAACCGAATTCTTTAAACTCAAGTGACCATGTCTCCAGGTATAACCATATTTCCTTCAAATTCTCAAAAGTTTTCATCCCCAAAAGCTGCCCTCTTTAGCCACAACTTTGGAGGTGTCTTTAGATTTTGTTCCGGGGCCCTCATGCTCATCATTCATCTTTCTTTTTCCAGCAAAGGGTTACCTTCCAGTTCAACATTTACCTTGGAAGAGGGGACCATCTACTTGACCACTGAACCCAACACTCTGGAGGTGCAGGATGACAATGCTTCTGTGCTCGATGTCTATTTAGTAAGTAATGTTTTAGTTTCCTCTCCTCCCCTTCTGGTTTGTAAATGGATCCAGGCCATGGCTTACACAAGAACAAGTTCAATAAAACCAGGCATGCTTGGGTTTTAAAAGAAATGATGGGGCCCTGTCACTTCTGCAAATGATGCTTCTTTTCACAAGCAATGTTTTCCTACAGTTTGTTACACAAAAGAACATCTAGTCAATACGAAATCACCATGTATAACAAGAGAACGAATCCTCTAATGTCGAGGCAAAGTTGGGCTCCTTAGTGTTATTCCCAGTCAGGTAATGTTTTCCTTTGACTCAGTCACTCTCCCTGATGTTTGAATCTTCTGCATTTTGGCGTTGCTCCCTTGGTAAGTTAGTAGGCCACGAGGTGCAGAACTCATGGGAAGAACCCAAATTCAGCACCGGAGAATTTTGGCTGATTCTCTCCTTGTCACCAACCAGCTTTTGATTTGGGCAGGAACCTTTCTGACTGCCTAAGGAGGGAAATAATGCCTGCCCTGCCTACCTTACAAGGCTGCTCTGAGGATCATGAGTGACCCATTAGTGCCTGACAGATTACCTGTATCAGCTTAATCGAACTGTTAGATGCCTAGAAAGATACCCTGATGGGCTACAGTGTAAAAGAGTATTTTCTGTGCCAAGTGCATCTCACATATATGCTACATCTTTGTGCACCTGCACAAATTTTTTTTTTTTTTTTGAGACGGAGGCTGGAGGGCAATGGTGTAATCTCGGCTCACCACAACCTGTGCCTCCCAGGTTCAAGTGATTCTCCTGCCTCAGCCTCCCTAGTAACTGGGATTACAGGCATGTGCCACCACGCCCAGCTAATTTTGTATTTTTAGTAGAGACGGGGTTTCTCCATGTTGGTCAGACTGGTCTCGAACTCCCGACCTCAGGTAATCTGCCCACCTCGGCCTCCCAAAGTGCTGGGATTGCAGGCATGAGCCACTGCACCCGGCCTACCTGCACAAAATTACATACAACAGGGTAAGTGTTCTTTTGGAATTTTCTGGGGTTTTCTAAGTTTTGCTAAACATGAGCCAATATTCTGTGTCACTCCTGGTGTACAAGTGCAACTTCAGGAATCAGCACTGAGTGGTGCATGTCTCACAGCAGCTCCTCGAGCCTCTTTGAGCCTGCATTTTATGCTTTTCCATATCCCTGACCTAGCACTGTAGTTCCTCACAAGTGCTCTGCAGGGCGTCAGTCACATAAGATGCTACTCCCGGCTCTTCTGGAGTAGTATCCAAAGTCCTGGCCAGGCGTGGTGGCTCATGCCTCTAATCCCAGCACTTTGGGAAGCTGAGGCAGGCAAATCACTTGAGGTCAAGAGTTCGAGACCAGCCTGACCAAGATGGTGAAACCCCGTCTCTACTAAAAATAGGAAAATTGGGCGGGCATGGTGGTGCATGTCTGTAGTCCCAGCTACTTAGAAGGCTGAGGCAGGAGAATCACTTGAACCTGGGAGGTGGAGGTTGCAATGAGCCGAGATCATGCTACTGCATTCCCACCTGGGCAACAGAGTGAGAGCCTGTCTCAAAAAAAAAAAGTCCCTCAGGCCCTTCGTGGTCTAGTCTTCCCTGCCTCTACAACCTGCCCCCTCCCTGCGTCTCCCTCTTCCTTGCTGACGCTATTCTAGCCACACTGGCCTCCTTGGTGTTCCTCCCACAGACCAAGCACACCTCTGCCTCGGGACTTTTACATTTGCCATTCCTGTCTGTGTATTCTTTTCCACCCATCCCATGCTCCCTCACTTCTTTCAGGTCTCAGCCCATGTACCCCTTTTTCAGATAGGCTTTTCTTGAAGCCCCGCTCCCACCACCACCACATAAACAGCAGGTCCCCCACCAACCACTGTAAAAATATTTTTTATCTGAATATCCTGGTTTTTGCATGAACAGATTTTTTTGCACTGAGCAATGCTCCTCCCTACCATTGCCCCCGCTTTAAAAAAAATAAGGTTGTAGCAGATCACAAAATCCTTACAGAAAAGTTGGTCCACCCCCAACCAAGAAAATAGGGAATTAAATAGAGAAAAAAATATATTTTTGGTCCCATGCTGGATTCATCTGGAACCAAAAATCAGGAAAGCTTTTCAGAAAGAAGCTAAGTAAAATCTCATCTTCATGAGCTAAGGATTCATGCCACTTTTATGTGTCTTTACAAAACCTAGATTTTCACCAATCATGGAGGTGCAGTATTCCTGAGTGAGCCAAAACTCAAATTCAGCTCCATATGTGGTCCTGCCTAAACTTGAACCCAGGAGCACCCTGTTGTTGTTACTGACCATAAATATAAGTCTCACCTCCATCTCATTGGAATCATGTGTCTTACAAGAGTGAGAGAAGGATGCAGAAAGGAAGGAATGAGGGGGTTTTGTTGAGAATATTTTTTGTAAAATTCTTTCACTGTTTTTTCCTGATTTTCTTTTTTTTTCTTTTCTTTTCTTTTTTTTTTTTTTTTGGAGACAGAATTTCCCTCTTGTCGCCCAAGCTGGAGTGCAATGGCATGATCTCGGCTCACTGCAACCTCCACCTCCCAGGGTCAAACAATTCTCCTACCTCAGCCTCCCAAGTAGCTGGGATTACAGGCACCTGCCACCACGCCCAGCTAATTTTTGTATTTTTAGTAGAGACGGGGTTTCACCATGTTGGTCGGGCTGATCTCGAACTCCTGACTTCAGGTGATCCGCCTGCCTCGGCCTCCCAAAGTGCTGAGATTACAGGCATGAGCCACTGTGCCCAGCCTCCTGATTATTTTTTAATGTTCTAGTATAGCAGTTCTCAGACCTTTTGATCTCAGGTCCCCTTTAAACTCTTAAAAATTATTGAGAATTCTGAAGTGTGTTTTGGTATCTAGGTTGTATTTATCAATTATTTTGTGTTTTCAAAACTAAAACAGAATGTTTTTGTTTTTTGAGACAAGGTCTTGCTCTGTTGCTTGGGCTGGAGTGCAGTGGTGTGATCTCAGCTCACTGCAATGTCTGTTTCCCAGGTTCAAATGATTCTTGTGCTTACAACCTTCTGAGTGGCTAGGACTACAGGTGCATGCCACCATACCTGGCTAATTTTTGTGTTTTTTTGTAGTGACGGGGTTTTACCATGTTGCCCAGGCTGGTCTCAAACTCCTGGACTCAGGCAGTCTGCCCATCTTGGCCTCCCAAAGTGCTGGGATTACAGGAGTGAGCCACTGCACCTAGCCAAAATTGTTTATTCATTAATTTAAAATAGTAATCTATTATATGTTAAATAATGTTTTTATGAATATTATATTTTCCAAAACAAAAATAAATTTTGTGAGGAGGGTAGCATTCTTTTATATTCCTGCAAATCCCTAATGTCTGGCTTAATGGAAGAAAAAAGATTCTCACATCTGTTTCTGTATCCATCTTCTTGATATATATAACACATCATTTCATTTCTAGAAAGCTCCATTGTACATCCATGAAAGGGAATGAGAATAAAAAGGCAAATAACATCTTGGTATTATCAGGAAAATAGTTTGACCTCATGGACCCCCAGAAATGATCCCTACAGAGTTTTTCTCATATTTTAACTTAGTCTCTTCACCTGTTGCAAAACCAAATGATACATATATTAATTAGAGAGAAATAGGTACCTGGTCTCTGCCTCTCATTAATCATTGACCTTGAATTCAGTCACCCTCTTTGGGCCTCAGTTTTCTTATCTATAAAATGAATTATTAAATCAGATTCATTCTAAATTACAAAGAGCTATAGAAATAAGATTTTCCAAGGTGGGAAGATTGCTTGAGGCCAGGAGTTCAAGACCAGCCCAGGCAACACAGTAATACCTCATCTCTACAAAAATTAAAAAAAAAAAAAAAGGTAGCCAGGCTTGGTGGTGCATACCTGTAGTCCCAGCTACTTGTGAGGCTGAGGCTGGAGGATCCCTTGGGCCCAGGAATCTGAGGTTGCAGTGAGCCATGATCTCACCACTGCACCCCAGCCTAGGCAATGGAGTGAGACATTGTCTCTAAAAAAATAGAAAGAACAGAAAAGAGGGAAGAATGGAGAGAGAGAGAAAGAAAAAAGAAAAGAAAGGAAAAAGAAAAGAAAAGAAAGGTTTCCAAAGTAGCTACTGTTGTTTCTCCAAATTTTGCTGTTTAATCACCTCCTATACCATAAACTTTCATATTTTTTAAACTTAAATTTTATGGCAGTACATCTAGAAAGTCCTGCACCATTAACTTGTAATTCCAGAATGTGTTTTCATGCTGGAAATTTTTATTTTTTGTTTTGCGTGCTCTTCCAGATCAGAAAGGGTACAGCTCATTGCCCTCCCTTCAGTATTTTCATTTGCATCTGCATTATGAAAAAGCAAATGGAGGCCGGGCACAGTGGCTCATGCCCGTAATCCCAGCACTTTGGGAGGCCTGGGAGGCCGAGGCGGGCAGATCACCTGAGGTCGAGAGTTCGAGACCAGCCTGACCAACATGGAGAAACCCCATCTTTACTAAAAGTACAAAATTAGCCAGACGTGGTGGTGCATTCCTGTAATCCCAGCTACTCAGGAGGCTGAGGCAGGAGAATGGCTTGAACCCAGGAGGCAGAGGTTGTGGTGAGCCAAGATGGCGCCACTACACTCCAACCTGGGTAACAAGAACAAAGTTCCATCTCAAAAAAAAAAAAAAAGAAAGAAAATGGAAAAGAAAAGCACAAGAAAGGAAAACCAATCTTGCCTTTGCATTGTCTCTTTTTTCCTTTTGACATAATTTGAATGCTCTGAATCACAGCCATCTTTATCTGAAGGGCAGTTGGAAGCTTCTCTGGTGACCTCCTATTCAGTGTTGTCACCAAACATGGTCAGGTTTCTCTTGTAATGCTTCTTCTCCTTTAAGATAGCATTTCTCTATTAGTAGTTGTAGACTAATCCTCTAGTGCTTTTATTTATACAGTAATGTATAAGCCATTCACCTTTGTGTAAAAATACATAGGCTTAAACCCAAATGATGTATGCCCACCAGATAACATATGAAATATCCTTTTGACGATCCATCCACACATTATGTGTGTGTGCATTAGGCCAGCTCTCCTGCTTTTTCCTGTGACTCAACATGAAATTAAAAAGGATCGGTGAGCTGAGAAGGCAGCAAATGGTTCCATCATCCTTAGTGAGACATTTAGTTCCGATTTTATGTACCTAGTTATTCTGCACGGCTTTTTAAAGGCCATTCACCTTCACACTGTAGAGTTCCAAGCTATTTGACTCATTTTCAAATATTCCAATCAAGGGAGGTGTTTCCTAAGATGACTTTATCCAGTGACCAAAGAAGTGTTTTTCATTGAATTTTGAGTTGATGACACACATTGGGGTATTTAAAAGAATACACAGAGATGAGCAGGCTGTATTGATTTAAAATGGGCAATCATGCAGTCTTCATAATAGAGCCAGATTCTACTTTGTAAATAGTCCCAGATATTCTAAGGCACCGGATGCTGTCACAGTGGCTGTTATTTCCGTTTCTAAGGCGGCTTCTTTGCCTGATGTAGAATGCAATTTGGTTTTCATGGAAAGAGGAACAACCAACAAAAAGGCATTTCTGCTGAAAAGTGTATTGGGAGAGAATATCCTTCTATGACTAGCTAGGAATGGCTGGGTAAGTGGGAGATAATGGGATTACTTCTTTAATAATATAGAAGTTTGAAAGATGGCTGCCACAAAACAGTGACTTCCTTGCTTCTACGATTCAGACCCAAGGTTATGCCCTTACACTTTCCATATTAACATCCTCTCAATAACATGTACTTTCATCCAGTTTTGCTTCTCCACAAAATGGCTGTTTGAAATACAAAAATAGCTGTGAGCGAAGGAGAAGAAACAGTTAAGCCGTGTTTTAGCCATGCCAGTATTGGAGATTAGCGCTCTGATGGGCAGCTATTGGACAGCTTGATTATTTAATGTGTTTTCAGGGTAGTTAATAATACTCTTTGATCATGGGAAGAAGGGTGGCAGAGAAGTGAAAATGATTGAATTAACAGCTTATCATACTATTATGTATGGAAAAAGCGTGAGAAAGAGAAGAAAAACACTTTAAATTAGGTCACAGGGGTCTTAGAAAATTCAGTGGAACTTTTTTGGCAAAAGAAACTCCGTTTCTGGATTTGAATCCCTCGGCATTGAGGTTAATGACTTATAGCGAGTCTCTTTAATCATTCCTTGTTGGAGCCAGTATCGGCTGCTGCAAGGGGTGTTTTTCTGAAACAGTGGCATTTCTTATTGCTTCTCAGGAGAGAGCTCCATCCCCTACCAACCAAAGATGCTGCTCGGGTTTTTGGTAGATTTTAGTGAGAGCAGAGTAGGAAGGAGAAAGGACTAACTGCGTTTGGTGTAGAAGGCATTTGATCAGAAGCCCCTTTGCTTCTGCCACGTGATCACGTTGTTGAGAAATGAAGAGATTTGGGAAAGGATAAATTAGGGCCCTTGTTTATTTCCAGAAATGCTTGGCCCCTAAGTTATTGACAAATAATATTTCTAAGACATGTGGAAGAGATGAGTAAATGGACCTCCCATTGCCCGAGGCTCACAGCATCTTCAAGTTATTCCCATTCTTGAAATACAAGTGACGCAAGCTTCAAATTAATGAGGCAACCTGTCAGGCTAGATTAGGAGGTCACCCATAGGATTTTTTAAAAAAACAAACAGCATTAAACTGCTGTTTAAGGATTAGAGGAGGGAATTCGAGTTGGAGTTATAAAGGCATACTGGCTTTCCAGTTAAATTAGGCTCACACTTAGCAATTAAATGACAGTTTGCAGGACTGTGGTAGATTTTTTTTTTTTCCTGTTAGGTCCTAGCTTTACAGTGAATCTTGACTTGCAGGGTAGCTTGATTTCTACTTTCTTTTTTCTTTTTTTTTTCTTTTTATTTCAGACAGGATACCTCTGTCGCCCAGGGGGAAGTGCAGTGGTGCAATCTTGGCTCACTGCAACCTCTGCCTTCCAGATTCAAGTGACTCTCCTGCCTCAGGCTCCCAAGTAGCTGGGACTACAGATTCACACCACCGCACCCGGCTAATTTTTATATTTTTTTGTAGAGATGAGGTTTCCCCATGTTGGCCAGGCTGACCTCAAATTCGACCTCAAGTGATCCACCCACCTCGGCCTCCCAAATTGGGATTACAGGCATGCAGGCATGAGCCACTGCACCTGACCGATTTCCACTTTCTTTTCTTTCTTTTTTTTTTTTTTTTGAGACAGAGTCTCACTCTGTTGCCCGGGCTGGAGTGCAGTGGCTTGATCTCGGCTCACTGCAAGCTCCGCCTCCTGGGTTTACGCCATTCTCCTGCCTCAGCCTCCCAAGTAGCTGGGACTACAGGCACCCGCCACCTCGCCCAGCTAGTTTTTTTTCTTCTGCATTTTTTAGTAGAGACGGGGTTTCACCGTGTTAGCCAGGATAGTCTCGATCTCCTGACCTCGTGATTCGCAAGCAACCAAATGTGACATGAAGCAAAACTAAGTGCTACTTATATAAATTATTTAAATATATTCAAACATTT
>NW_012110141.1:2701723-2714354 GCF_000951045.1 Mandrillus leucophaeus
TGTTAGCCAGGATGGTCTCGATCTCCTGACCTCGTGATCCGCCCATCTCAGCCTCCCAAAGTGCTGGGATTACAGGCTTGAGCCACCGCGCCTGGCCGAATTCCACTTTCTTAAAAGCTAGTTCTGCTCTTCAATTTGCCTGGGTCTCATATTATACATCCAGGCGCAAGTTGCCCCTCATTTTTCATTCTTTGCCCCCTAAGACTGGCCTCTCTTCCCTTATCCCTCTAGACTCTTCCTACTGCTTCTCTTTGTGGTTTCTATTTTTGTCTTCCTTGTCAGAGAAAGCCAGTGTTTGCCGGTCTCTGGAGACTCTCCAACTCTTGGGAATAGTGTTTGAGGAAGAACAGCCTCTAATGGTGTGAACTTGGGGTCTGCAAGGCCCTGAGCCTGCGGGAAACAAACAGCAGACTTAGAACCAGATTAGAACAAACAAGAACTTTTGGGAAAACAAGTTTAGATCGCACCCATGGACCTAGTAAACAGGACTGCCCTCATTCACACCACTTCCCTCCTGGGCTCTGAGGGGGAATGGGAAAATGCTTAAGGACTGTTCGTTTTATAAAAAATAAAGCCCCCCAAGTGTGAAGAAGGGCATGAGTAGGAGTAGGCAGCTGAGGGCCTGGCTTCCCGTTGGTCTGCTTCTGCCTATGCTGGTTTCCAAGGGCTGCTATCACAAATGACCACAGACAGAAATGGATTGTCTCACAGTTCTAGAGGCCAGATGTCTGAAATCAAGGTGTCAGCAGTAGTGCCACAGTTCCTCTGAAGGCTCCAGGGGAGGATCCTTCCCTCCCTCTTTCAGCCTCTGGTGGCTCCACCTGTCCCTTGGTCCTTTGATCTGTGTCACTCTGGTCTCTGCCACCATGGTCACATGGCCTTCTCCCCTGTGACGCTCTGTGCCTCTGTGTGGCCTCTCTTCTTATAAGGATGTCAGTCATTGGATTTAGGGTTCACCGTAATCCAGTATGACCTCATCTTAACTCATTACATCTGCAAAGACCCTATTTCCAAATAAGGTTACAGTCTGAGGCTCCAAGTGGATAAGAATACTGGGGGGACACATTTCAGCCCACCCCTCTACCTTACCAAGGGACCTGTGAATTAACTGCTCCTTACCATACATAGCCTCATTTTCCTGTTCACTTCTCTCCTCCCTGGCTAAGTCACTGTGAGGTTGGGTAGATGTTTCCAAATTAGTTTGTATTCCTCACAAAGACGTTTCAGGTAAATGACTCTATGAACAGAATCAATCACCTGTTGGGGACTGAGGCATTGGTCTTTTTTAAAGCTCTACACACATCCAGGGCTGAGATCCCCTGAACTTGTTGACAGGGTCCTTCAGCTCTGAGCATCCTGGAATTCTTGTATGCTAATGTAAGGGGGAACCGTGTGACTCCCCTAGCAAGACAGCTGGCCCGTTACATGTGCGTCTAATGTAGAAGCAAAGCCTAGGAAGCTCCTACACCCTCAAGTTTATGAACTGGGCTTGCTTTGCCATTGAGTTCCTGCTTTCGGCAAGCCCTCTACTGCCACCTACTGGTAATCAAGGCGGGGAAGGCGTGATGGAGCCCCCTGAGTTGAAACAGAATGAAGAGCAAGTGTGAATAGACTTCGCACTCCATGTACTTTATCGTAGCCTCGCAGTGTTGTACGTGGAAGCTCAGTAGAGGGGGTATGTCCTTCAGACGTCAAAGGCAGCTCACTCTGACAGGCCCAGCTCCACGACCTTTGAAGCTGGACTGGAGGCTACAATTACAATGTGGCACAAAAATGAAGGTGCTACCTTCCCTCAGGTCCAAGTGTGCCCCCCTCATCCATCAAAGCCAGTTCTGCTTGAGCCTTTTTGAAAGGGCCCCTTGGCAAATTGGCGATTCAACCCAGAAAGTGCTTCTTTCTACTGCTTAGGCAGCAATTTTTAATGAAGTATTAACACATCTGGGGTGGAGGAAGCCTTTCTTCGCCTTCAGACTTCCACAGGTCCTCGCCTACAGCCACGGAACTCCCAGGTGATTGTGGCTGTTGAAGTAACTTCAGTAGAGAATAGAATTAAATATAATAAAATACAAATATGTGGGGTTGTTTTAAAGATGTTCTAAATCCCAGTGATTTCTATTTTATTAGTTTTCTAGGGCTGCTGTGACAAAGTACCCCAGATTTGGTGGCTTGAACAGAAATTTCTTTCCTCATCATTCTGGAGGTCCGGAGTTCAAGATCAAGGTGTTGGTAGGGTGGGTTCCTTCTGAGAGCCGTGTGGCAAGGATCTGTTCTAGCCTCTCTCGCTGGTTTGTAGGTGGCCTTCCTCTCCCTGCGTCTTCACGTCACATCTTCCCCCGTACGTGTCTGTATCCAAAATTCCCCTTTGCATAAGGACATCAGCCATATTGAATTAGGGCCCAACCTGTGGCCTCGTTTTAATCTGATTACCTCCATAAAGACCCTGCCTCCAAATAAGGTCACATTCTGTGGTGATGATAGTTAGGACTTGTAACATAGAAATTTTAGGGGAACACAGTTTAGCCCATAACAGCTACTTGGGTGATTTTGTAAAGAAAAATGCAACCAAGGAAAGTGCTGAAATGGAAAAGGCTTGATGGGGGCACAACTTTTTCTTTTTTTTTTTCTTTTTGAGATGGAATTTTCCTCTGTCACTCAGGCTGGAGTGCAGTGGTGCAATTCCGGCTCACTGCAACCTCCACCTCCCAGGTTAAAGTGATTCTCATGCCTCAGTCTCCTGAGTAGCTGGGAATTAGAGGGTACACCACCACATCTGGCTAATTTTTATTTTTTATGATTTTGTAGCAACAGGGTTTCACCATGTGGGCCAGGCTGGTCTCGAACTCCTGACCTCAGGTGATCCACCTGCCTCAGCCTCCCAAAGTGCTGGGATTACAAGTGTGAGCCACCGCACGCAGCCTGGGTGTGCAGCTTCTAATTTCCACCCTCTGGGTCTTGGTAGAGGGCCTCTGGTGCATTCCTGCCTGTGGGTGAGAGAGAAGCCAGTGGCGTTGTCCTCAGGCAGTGCTCCTTTTCAAATGAAACCAGTACCATATTCCTCCCCCCACATTTTCCAAATGTGGCCAAAGCAGGGGTCAGAGTGGATCCTGTTGCAGCTACAGATCTATGTGATATATTAGATGATAAGGTGTGTTAGTCCATTTTCACACTGCTATAAAGAACTACCCAAGACTGGGTAATTAATAAAGGAAAGTGGTTTAATTAACTCATAGTTCCACATGACATGGCTGGGGAGGCCTCAGGAAACTTTAACAGTCATGGCAGAAGGTGAAGGGGAAGCCAGGCACATCTTACATAGTGGCAGGAGAGAGAGAGAAGTGGCAATCACCAGACATTTATCAAACAACCAGATCTCGTGAGAACTCTGACATGAGAACAGCAAGGGGGAGTCTGCCCCCGTGAATCAATCACCTCCCACCAGACCACTCCCCCACCACATGGGGATTACAATTTGACATGAGATTTGGGTAAGGACACAGAGCCAAACCATATCATGAGGTAACCACTCAGATTTACGATTAGCTGGAGTCACTCAAGTGCTGAAAAGTCCATTGCAGAACTGTCCACCAGTATAAATCACTGATGCTCTTGGGCTTCTCTTGGGTCCTTAGAAAACAAATTAATCAGGCAGGGAACTGTGTTAAAATATTACCACACTAACGGTTTTGAAATGAGAAGCCAAATTTTAAATCCATCCCAGGAGACGGCAGAGATGAGTGTCCGCTGCTTCTTGGGCCTGCTCTCATCTTAAGGGTCATCTACTTGCTGCTTGGTGTGGGATGCTTTAATGGGGCATCTGGAGGCCGGCAGGAGGCCTGGCACTCCATGTGCTGCCAACACCCCAGAATTCACCCAACAGTCTACCAGATCAGGCACAAAATAGCTGTCTTCATCCCAATTGTACACGTCCTTCAAGGATGGCGAAAGTCCTGCCTTCTGCCTCAAGGCTTCTCGGTTGAAGCCTTGTAGTCCCTGGTCCTTGGAAGAGAGTAACTTCACCTCTAATGCTGAGTCCAAATATTTTTTAAGTACAAAGGTAGGAGATTTGGCCCTGAGCGTGCCTAAGTTTCCTTTCAGCAATGCAGTTCCATAGCAGTGTGATTTTCTTCTGTTCACACTGCGACGTCCTGATTCTGCAGCACTAGCATGTGTATTTGTTTCCATGCCTAACAAAATGGTGAGCTTTTGGGTCCCTGCTGCTACTGGAATCCAATACAATGAGAAGTCCCCCACTACACACTACATCCCCAAATGATTGTGCCTTGTGAAGCAACTCCCAATACAGGATAGATTTGAATATAATAAAATATAGAGCTTTATTCAAAAAAGAGAGAGAGAGAGAGACTCTGGACTTCCCAGAACCCAAAGGTGATACCTTGCGTTTAAAATTCAGGGGTCTCAACCAGGCATGGTGGCTAATGCCTGTAATCCCAGCACTTTGGGAGGCCGAAGCAGGCCCATCACTTAAGGCCAGGAGTTCAAGACCAGCCTGGACAACATGGTAAAACCCCATTTCTACTAAAAATGCAAAAATTAGCTGGGCATGGAGGCACATACCTGTAATCCCAGCTGCTTAGGAGGCTGAGGCACGAGAATCACTTGAACACAGGAAGTGGAGGTTGCAGTGAGCCAAGATCACGCTGTTGTTCTCCAGCCTGGGTAACAAAGGGAAACTCTGTCTCAAAAAATAATAAAATAAAATTCAGGGATTTCTTTTTTTTTCTTTTTTTTTTTTCTCTTGAGATGGAGTCGCGCTCTGTCGCCCAGGCTGGAGTGCAGTGGCGTGATCTCGGCTCACTGCAAGCTCCGCCTCCCGGGTTCACACCATTCTCCTGCCTCAGCCTCCCGAGTAGCTGGGACTACAGGCGCCCGCCACCACACCTGGCTAATTTTTTGTATTTTTAGTAGAGACGGGGTTTCACCATGTTAGCCAGGATGGTCTCCATCTCCTGACCTCATGATCCGCCCACCTGAAATCGAGTGAACCCAGAGATGAAGGGGACCCCAGAGCCAAGGAGATGATGTTGGGGTGAGGTATCCTGAGCCTTAGTATGGATTTGTGGTGATGCCGTGAGTTTAGACTAATGTGAGCAGAGGAAGCAGGACAAGTTGATGTGATCTCATGGCAACCGAAGGAACATCAGCCAAAAGAATCAGGACAATAGAAATAGAAAGGAAACAGAGCAGACCTGGAAAAAAAGAGAATTCAGAACTGATGACAGAAACAGGACCTGTGTGTAGGAAAAAGAAATACGGGACTAAGCCTACAATGGCCGAGAGAAAAGCTGATGCTTTCATCAAAGATATTTGGGCAAAGAATTTCAACTTGAAACCAAAATGAGGATTTCCTGGACACCAGAGAAAGCTCTTGCTTTATTAAGGCCTTGGGACTGAAACCTGAGGTAATTAGAGTTTAAAAAAGGGATATCACCCCAAGGGTTCACCGCTCAGGGATCATGGAGACCTCACGGGACTTGTCAGTGCTGTTCATCTTGGCCAACCTAACTGTGGTGAAGTTCCGCCTCTCTCAGCACTGCCCTAAAACTCCCTCACGCCACATCCCAGATGTTCAGAAATTCTAAATATGTTTGTAAGCCAGTCGGTTGATGGGGGCAAGGGTGTCAAGGGAAGGCTTGAGAAAAGGCAAGCAGGAGTGGAGGGAATGAGTCTAGGAAAAGTTTCTTGGAAAAGAAACTCCTCACCTTCTCATGCCTTTCCTGTGGCTCTGAAAAGTAAAGCAAGGCCATCCGAGTTGGGAGGCCCACCTGGGAGTATTTCCTGCCTGGGCTCCCCTCCAGGGGATCTGACTTCCCAGTGCAGTCAGTCACCTAGAAAGAAAGGGCTTCTGGGTTAATTAGTGGACAGATTGCTTTTGATTTGCTGTTTTCCCTTATTGCTCTATATTAGTGTTCAATTATTTAATTTTAAATAACTTTTTTAAATAAATGTTTAAAAGTATTTAATTTTAATATTAAAAAGCTCTGTAATCTCTGACCCCTTGTGTATGTACTATTGTGTAGTCTCAATCATGGAATGAAGCATTTTATTTTAGGTAGAAATAAAAATACACCTTTCTCTCTCTTACACCCCAACATATGTGTGGATGAATAACACTGGCATTTAGGTTGAAATACTCTACTTCTACTTTTTATGTCAACTATTACCACACTTTTTACTATCAGGTATCAGAATTTTAAATAATTCATGAATTCTCAGAGTATATCAGTGCATAGGCAGAAATGCTGCACCTTGTGGGCAAGTGCGTGCGTGTGTGTGTGTGTGCGTGTGTGTGTGTGTGTTACAGAAGTTCAGCTGGGAACAGAGCTGAAATGTCACTCCAGGATCTGTAGTCTCTGAGAGCTGCTTGAGCTCCTCTGCCAAAGCACCAGCCCTTATTTCAGTTTCTACAGCCATTCGGTCAGGATGGGTCTGAATCTCAGTTGACCTTGAGGAGAAGCTGCTCATCTTTTGGGCAGTAATGCCCTGAAGAGTCCGTCTGCGTGCTGGGGAGCGGAAGGGACTTCTGCGTGTACCACACTTCGAAGAATGAGCTCAAGCTATGAGTTTCCTTCCAGGGTAGAGAACTGATGTTTGTGTCTCTGCAGCGAAAGCTAATATAGGACTCCTGAGTTATGAATTTGAAGGAAGGAGAATTATAGCATATTTATGCTAAGGAAGGAATAATACCATGGTTTCTGCATACTTCTCACCATGGCCATGTTTACAAGCAAGAAGACACTGTGCTTTCAGATCCCACAGATACCTCTCCATCTCATTTTAATAGGGTTATAAATTAATGCAAAACAGACACTTTCATGTGTCCAGATCATGCCATCCAAGAATTATATTACAACATGGGTGGAGAGTTGGCAATGCCCACCCAATTTTGACATTCTTGTGCCCTGAGGGTGACAGTGAGTGTTTACAGGAGCTTATAGAAACTTCTATGACATCTTTAGTTTAAAAAAAGAACCAAAAAACTAAACTAAACTTACTGTGTGAATGCAAAGGACATTTTATGACCAAAGCTGGAAATCATTCTTTATATTTAATACTGAAGAGAGTATCTGTTATTATTATAAGACCCTGTGTGTTTTTTCATTAAACTATAAATTTAACCAATTTTATGAGAGAGATCAAAGTATTAAGTACCTTTCAGATCGTTCTCACTGCATAAGTCACCAACTGTTTACAGTATTCTGAGTTATTCAGTGGTATAAATTTACAATTTTTTTTTTTTTGATATAGAGTTTTGCTCTTGTTGCCCAGGCTGGAGTTCAGTGGTGCAATCTCAGCTCACCACAACCTCCGCCTCTCAGGTTCAAGCAATACCCCTCCCAAGTAGCTGGGATTACAAGCATGCGCCACCACACCCGGCTAATTTTGTATTTTTAGTAGAGACAGGGTTTCTCCACGTTGTTCAGGCTGGTCTCGAACTCCTGACCTCAGGTGATCCGCCCCTCCTCGGCCTCCCAAAGTGCTGGGACTACAGGCATGAGCCACCGCACCTGGCCTTTACAATTTTTAATAGAATCTTGTGGTTGAAACAGAACTTCATAGTCATCTGGCCCAACCTACCCACAAGTGCCCAAGTCCTCTCAACTGACCACCACAAGTGCCTTCTGGGTGCTGGTTCAGGATAAACAGTTTCTGCCTCAGCTCTCCTGGGGCTGATCCCTAAGTGACTGCAACTGCTCCTCCTTTAGTGACCACTCCTTTCTTTTGTCTTTTTTCTTTTTTTTTTTTTTTTTTCTTTAGAGACAGGGTCTCTCTCCATCACCCAGGCTGGAATGCAGTGGTGTGATCATAGCTCACGGTCGCCTCAGACTCCTGGGCTTAAGCAATCCTCCCACCTCAGTCTCCTGAGCATCTGGGACCACAGGCACATGCCGCCACACCCAGCTAATTTTTCTATTTTATTTTATTTTTTATTTTTGTAGAGACAGGGTCTCAGTATGTTGCCAAGGCTGCTGTTGAACTCCTGGGCTCAAGCGATCCTCCCGCCTCAGCCCCTCGAAGTGCTGGGATTATAGACGTGGCCCGTCATGCCCAGCCCACTCGTTTTTTAACTCCGGTTAGAAAGCACTTCCAGCTTGAGAAAAAACTGGCTTCCATGCATTTGTCCTGGTTCTGGCTTCTGGGATCATTCTCAACCACCGAGTCTCAGCAGATGGCATGCTGGGCCCATGTCTCTAGGGAAGGCTTGTGTCGTGTACACATGTCATGTACTGGGGGAGGACGTAAATTCCAGGATCCTTAATGAAGAAACAGTGGAGGGGGTGCGCCTCTACAACTCTACACCCTTCACACAGTCTGAGATTCTACTCACGTCCTGACCCCAGGGTCACAGCGTCTGTGCCACTATTGCTGGTGACAGTGTCACATCTTTCAGCAATACTGGGACTAAACTAATACCTAAGCCTTTCTTCCCCGAGGCTAGTCTTCAGAGACTCAAAGACAGCTATTATGCCCTGTCTCTACCTCTCCTGTTTTCCAGACCAAAAAGCCCAGGCCTTTAGCCATTCCCCTGGGGTCCTGGCTCCGGGGCCCTTCACTGGTGGATCTCCTCAGGCATCACTCAGGTTACTCACTGTCCCTCTCAGAGTCTGGCAGTGGAAGTGAGACACAGAACTCCAGTGTGATCTATAGAATGAGGAAAGCAAAACTCTCACCTCTTTTCATTTTTGTTTTGCTTTGTTTTTTAAGAAGGCAGGACTTCTAAATCTCATCAGTAGGACCTCATCATTTTATGTGGGTTATCTTCTGTGTCACTGGTTTTGTGAGTAAAGACCTGCACCACACATCAAAGTCATCAGACTGAGGCTGAATGAAACCCACCAGTCCACCTTAAAGACAGCTGTCCTGGGAATGTGAGCAACGTCCCACTTGCCCACTGCTGTAGCTTATAGCACCTTACACTCACCTCTTCCTAAAGATCATTTTTGAGTAACAGCGTGACCGTGCTGTGCATCAAGGCAAGCAAACCTTTCTAGCTTAGGTGAATCAGAGGGAGCGGCCAAAGTATAAAACAAAATAGTAAGTTCATAAAAACTGCAGTGCACAATAGGCTCAGATAAAATATTAACTGGGAAACAGAATTCCCTGTATGTGACATGTGCTCTTTCCTAATCATTTTCAGAGTTATTTCAAACTTTTTACTCAAGTTTTTTCAGCCTCCAATTAAAGGTGCTGAGCTGCACCAGTCTCTGTGACCCCCAGCTCCAACCTTCACTACAATTTTGGGGGTACTAGCACATGCCAGGTACAGTACTCAATTGTAAATATATGATTTGTGTACATCGTGTGTGTGTGTAAAACACTGCATTTTCCCCATGGAAAAATTTATCCCTCACCACCACCCTATAAAGTAGAGTTTGTTACCTCCATTTTACAGATGAAGCAACAAGGTTCCAAGAAGATGTTGCATAATATTCTATATATGAAATAAGGAGGAAATCGGGCCGGGCGTGGTGCTCACGCCTATAATCCCAGCACTTTGGGAGGCCGAGGTGGGCAGATCACAAGGTCAGGAGTTCGAGACCATCCTGGCTAACACAGTGAAACCCTGTCTCTTCTAAAAATACAAAAAATTAGCTGGGTGTGGTGGCAGGCACCTATAATCCCAGCTACTCAGGAGGCTGAGGCAGGAGAATCTCATGTACCTAGGAGGTAGAGGTTGCAGTGAGCCAAGATCGCACCACTGCATTCCAGCCTGGGGAACAGAGTGAGACTCCGTCTCAAAAAAAAAAAAAAAAAAAAATTAGGAAATCAGATGATTTGACCCAATGTGTCTGTCTCTAAAGGCTGAATATAATATTGCTTTCCCCACATATATCATAGTTCTACTGTCACAGGTTGAGTTAGCTGGCTCTGATTTTAAATAGCTACCATTAAAATATTTGCTGAACATATTGTTAGCGCCTAGCCACAGGGATATTGTTTGGAAAAAAACATTTACAAGTTCAAGGCCACGTTCAAGTTGTTCTTTTTGGCTTCAGGTCTAATATACCACAGCACATCCCCTAATCTCTGCACACTTGGAGGGCAGGAGTGTGTCTTAGTGTTGCTTCCTTTCAAGTCCCAAGCACAGCGCTGTGATGTAGTCGGGACTCAATTTTGATAAACATTGGTGTAATTAACAGGTTTCAGGTCCACCAAAGAAGCATATGCTATGCTGATCACTGCAGAAGAATCCCAAACATCATGCACCCCATTTTCCAGACACAAGTGATTGGGAGAAATAACGAACTTATGTTACAACTCATGGGGAGAGGATACAAATTGATGCCAAAATCTAGTCTCACACCTGCTTTCTTTTTTGCTCCCCCCAGTAAGTGAAAATGGTGACCACCTTAAGCACATGGATGAGACGTGAGCACAGTTGCGGCAGAGAAGTTTCTCCGCACCAGAATTATCCACAGCAACTTGGCTGAACCCCACTACACACAGAGAAATCATCAACCTGACTTAAGAGTTTTCGAGATGTCAACTTCAGGCTGATCAGCAGATGGGATGTGAAAAATACTACCCTATTCTATCATTTGCTGTTGCTTGCTGAACTGTGAAGAACTGCATGAACTATATTTAAGCTGCTTTCTATACCATTGCCAATCACCTTTTTGAACTTGGAAGTGCTATTTTCCTATGGACTTTTGCATTATTTCATTGTGCATGCATCCAGTGATTATACATAAGCAACATATGTAATCTGCTTATATATTTTTAAAAATCCATCCATGCAAATGGTAAATAAAGTATACATTCTTTTGCAAAATTATAGCTCATGTCATTGAAAGTTTAAATTGGTTTCATTTAAAGATCAATATACTAGGTCTGCCTCTACTTTATAGAAAACTAGCTTCTATAAAGATTTTTTCACTGTTTACTAGTGAAATGAGAAAAGCAAAGCTATTTATAAAAGGCCTTATGTCGTGTACATACATCGTCTTTGAAATATTTGTGATCTAGTTTATTGCTTGTAAAAGAGAAATTATATAATTTATTTAGTAAATACTACTGTAAACTATAGTTTTGTGAGAGAAATAAAATATTTTGTTCTCAATTGTGGTGGTACATGATTCCAGTGATTTATGGTCTTTACATTTCTTTTATTAAAAATAACCCAAATACTCCTCATTTGAGATATTCAGAAATCCTAAATAAACTGAATTTTATATGGAAAAAATTTCAATAGCAGCTTCTGCTGAACTCATCCAAGAGACTTTCCCAAATGTCCTGGGCTATTAGTCAGCTCTCACTATGTCCTGCTATGGTAACAAACAATCCCAAAGTCATAGGAGCTTTCACCAACAGTTTTACTTCTCCCTCACATGTAGGGACCAGCTGCAGCTCTGCTCCAACAGTCTTCTTCATTCTGGGGTCCAGAGCAGCCCCTGTGTGAGACAGGCAACTTTCATGGCAGTAGAAAAAGAGCAATGGTGGAACCAATGAGAGCTCACAAAGCTTCTGCCTCAGTGCAGCTGACAGCATTTCTACTCGCATTCCATCTGCCAACGTGAGCGACATTGACAGGTCTGGAGTCAAAGGTGTGGGACGTATACTTCTCACACGGGAATAGACTCAGCAATGAATATTTTAATCAATTAATGCAGTTTACACCACCTAGTAAGTGTCCCTAGCAACAGAGACATAAGAGGCTGAGAGAAAAATCATTAGAAAGCAAAATGATCAAGGCTGCAGAAAGATATTCCCGATGAGTAAGATGCTCACTGTTAAATACTTCAAGTTAAAACAAGCTGATTCTTGTAAGCAAACATGCTGTAAACTTTTGTAAATGTAGCCCACAGCCATAGTTACTCAGCATAAGTAGCAATTTCACCTGTAGAGTCAGTGCTGGAAAGCTAGGATGTCTTACATCCTAGGTTAGGATGTCAACAGGGAATTCTGCAGAAGTGGATGATTGAGGATCCTCTGCCTCTCTCTGTAGTATTCATATGTGCTACCACTCTCCCTTACTACATGGATTTTCATAGGTGAATCCCACTCCTCCCCCTCCCATTTGTAAATCTACCCATTGAAGCAGGGTTCTTAGCCTAGGACCCACTGATTTTCTAGAAGAGTCATAGATAATCATTAATAGGGCCATGAAATCATATACGCAAGTTGGGTATGCTTTTGTGTATATGGGTGTTTTTGTTTTTTTTTTTTTTTCATGAAGAGAAAGACTATACTTTTTATCAAATTCACAGTGACCTGGACCCAAGAAATGTTAAGAACCTTTATTTTAAGACCTAACTTAAAAGCTATTTCAATACCATGAGGCTGTGATCCTCAAAATTCTATCCCCACTGGAATCACCCGTGGCTTCCCTGTGTTATCTCACCTGTCTCAAAAAACCTCAAAATTTTCAACTGTTTTTTAATGACCGAGGTATCACTTACATATGCTAGAGTGCACAGCTATGAATTGTATAGTCCAGTGAATTTTTACATATGTGTAGACCCATGTGCCCAGCACCTAAAGCACATATAGAACACTTGCAGCTAACCAGCTGCCTCTTTTTTTTTTTTTTTTTTTTTTTTTTTTTGAGACAGAGTCTCGCTCTGTCACCCAGGCTGGAGTGCAGAGGTGCAATCTTGGCTCACTGCAACCT
>NW_012110141.1:2714404-2719120 GCF_000951045.1 Mandrillus leucophaeus
TCACATGTAGGGACCAGCTGCAGCTCTGCTCCAACAGTCTTCTTCATTCTGGGGTCCAGAGCAGCCCCTGTGTGAGACAGGCAACTTTCATGGCAGTAGAAAAAGAGCAATGGTGGAACCAATGAGAGCTCACAAAGCTTCTGCCTCAGTGCAGCTGACAGCATTTCTACTCGCATTCCATCTGCCAACGTGAGCGACATTGACAGGTCTGGAGTCAAAGGTGTGGGACGTATACTTCTCACACGGGAATAGACTCAGCAATGAATATTTTAATCAATTAATGCAGTTTACACCACCTAGTAAGTGTCCCTAGCAACAGAGACATAAGAGGCTGAGAGAAAAATCATTAGAAAGCAAAATGATCAAGGCTGCAGAAAGATATTCCCGATGAGTAAGATGCTCACTGTTAAATACTTCAAGTTAAAACAAGCTGATTCTTGTAAGCAAACATGCTGTAAACTTTTGTAAATGTAGCCCACAGCCATAGTTACTCAGCATAAGTAGCAATTTCACCTGTAGAGTCAGTGCTGGAAAGCTAGGATGTCTTACATCCTAGGTTAGGATGTCAACAGGGAATTCTGCAGAAGTGGATGATTGAGGATCCTCTGCCTCTCTCTGTAGTATTCATATGTGCTACCACTCTCCCTTACTACATGGATTTTCATAGGTGAATCCCACTCCTCCCCCTCCCATTTGTAAATCTACCCATTGAAGCAGGGTTCTTAGCCTAGGACCCACTGATTTTCTAGAAGAGTCATAGATAATCATTAATAGGGCCATGAAATCATATACGCAAGTTGGGTATGCTTTTGTGTATATGGGTGTTTTTGTTTTTTTTTTTTTTTCATGAAGAGAAAGACTATACTTTTTATCAAATTCACAGTGACCTGGACCCAAGAAATGTTAAGAACCTTTATTTTAAGACCTAACTTAAAAGCTATTTCAATACCATGAGGCTGTGATCCTCAAAATTCTATCCCCACTGGAATCACCCGTGGCTTCCCTGTGTTATCTCACCTGTCTCAAAAAACCTCAAAATTTTCAACTGTTTTTTAATGACCGAGGTATCACTTACATATGCTAGAGTGCACAGCTATGAATTGTATAGTCCAGTGAATTTTTACATATGTGTAGACCCATGTGCCCAGCACCTAAAGCACATATAGAACACTTGCAGCTAACCAGCTGCCTCTTTTTTTTTTTTTTTTTTTTTTTTTTTTTGAGACAGAGTCTCGCTCTGTCACCCAGGCTGGAGTGCAGAGGTGCAATCTTGGCTCACTGCAACCTCTGCATACCGGGTTTAAGCAATTCCCCTGCCTCCGTCTCCCGAGTAGCTGGAATTACAGGTGCCTGCCACCATGCCTGGCTAATTTTTCGTGTTTTTAGTAGAGACAGGGTTTCACCATGTTGGCCAGGCTGGTCTTGAACTCCTGACCTCGTGATCCGCTCGCCTCGGCCTCCCAAAGTGCTGGGATTACAGGCGTGAGCCACTGTGCCCGGCCACCTCCTGGCTCTTTCATGTCCCCTCTCCACCAATGCCATCCTCAAAGGTCACTATTATGACTTCCAGCATCATAGATTAGTTTTGCCAGTTCTTTTTAAATACAATTTTATTCATAATAGTTGGTTTCTTGTTTTGTTTTGTTGAGACAGAGTCTCACTGTGTCACCCAGGCTAGAGTACAGTGATGCGATCTCGGCCTCATAGCAACCTCCGCCTCCCAGGTTCAAGCGATTCTCCTGCCTCAGCCTCCCAAGTAACTGGGATTACAGGCACATGCCACTACGCCCGGCTATTTTTGTATTTTTTAGAAGAGACGGGGTTTTGCCATGTTAGCCAGGCTGTTCTCAAACTCCTGACCTCAAGTGATCCACTCACCTCGGCCTCCCAAAGTGCTGGGATTACAGCACCCGGCCTTGTTGGTAATAGTTTTGACACGTGTTTACAACAGCACACTGTTCAAGAGGAAATCTCATCCTTTCACAGCAAGTAGGTCGAATCACCCTGAGCCCACCTGGGGCACCACCCCAGGCCTGAGAGCTCCTCCTGGGATGGGGAGAAGTGATGAGAGGGGGAAATATGACGATGAATGAGGTGGCTCGCCAGCAGCTCCTCACTTTTCCATTAAGAAAGAAAACAGGCCGGGGCGGGGGGCGGTGGTGGCTCACGCCTACAATCCCAGCACTTTGGGAGGCCAAGGCGGTTGGATCACCTGAGGTCAGGAGTTCAAGGCCAGCCTGCCAACATGGCAAAACCTCGTCTCTACTAAAAATACGAAAATTAGCCAGGGGTGGTCGTGGGCCCCTGTAATCCCAGCTACTCAGGAGGCTGAGGCAGGAGAATCACTTGAACCTGGGAGGCGGAGGTTGCAGTGAGCCGAGATCGTACCATTGCACTCTAGCCTGGGTGATAGAGTGAAACTTCATCTCAAAAAAAAAAAAAAATTGAAACCAGCACAGGGGTGGCAGGGGAGAAGAGGTGAAGGATGGCTGACAGCTAGGCTGGAGGAGGGGCACCCAGGATGGGAGGAGGCAGAAGCTGCTGGGTGAATAAAACAGGCAGCCCCTCCCTAGCAATCCTAGCCTTGAACCCTGGGCCATGAGGTAGAAGTGGAGGGACTGGGCCTCTTCCACGTCCTTTTGCAGGATTGCCTTCCCAGAAGGGGAGGCTGGGCATTACAATCCAGCTGAGAATAAAATTAAAGAGTTTTGGGGAAATGCTGCTGTGAAGAACGACCTGGGCTTGGGACTCCCCCTCTGTCTTTTCAGGGGACAACTCCTCTTTGGCAGGGAGTGGGGCCGCTGCTTTGTCTGGGTCCCAAAGCCCAAGGGTGAAGAAAAGTCCGTTGGGGAAGAAGAGAGTGGAGGCTTCCTAAAGGAACTGAGACCTTTGCAAGAGTGGTAGAGGATGCCCCTGGGGAGGGGGGAAGGGGAAATCAGCAGTTCATGGGGGAAGTTCAAACCCCAGGGCCTCCTTCCAAAGTCACTCTGCTTCCTGGATTTGTTAAAATGGATCTGGGAAATGGGGAGACATGGGAAGGTGGGAAGGGCGGGAGGGGTGGAAGTAGAGGAAGGTGGAAAGGGGACACTGGTGGAACTTAAATCAGATTTTTAATTTCTTTTTTTAATTTTATTTTTTATTCTAGCAAGCAGCCCACTTATACATGGCACTAAACCTCTCTCCTTCCCAGGCAGGCAGGATTACTCCAAAGGGCAGGTGTGCTTTTCATTCATCCTCTCTTAATAAGTGGTGCCTGTTGGGGGCTGGAGTTAAGTTTGAGCCCCCCTTTCAACACCCTGTCCCTGGATACACCAGCAAGACCTGGCCTGAATATAGCTGAGAAACTCGTTTAAAACAGGCAGAAGTGGGCTGGGGCAAGGCGGACCCTGTGGGAGGAGGAAGGGAGAAGAATAGATGGGCCCGGAAGGCATAGGGGGTGAGGGAGCAGCTGGTGTGTCTATTCCTCCAAATATCTGGGCTTCCTGTTCCCCCAACCCTGGAGGGTGGGGTGAGGGTGAAATTAGATTCAAGGAACTCTGGGGCCCTCTGGCTGTTCAAACCAACCCACCCACCCCCCAACCCACCAAAAAGAAAATGAAAGGAAAGAAAACCCACAGGGGCACAAGCACACCCCTAAAACTCAGCAAACTTGCTGGCACACTTCTCATTGACGGAGATCCGGATCTCTTCCTCCTCGTAGTCGTCAAAGTTACTGGCATCCCCAGGGCCTGTGTACTTCGGGATGAAGGGAGCTTCCACCTTCTTCTCAAAGAGGGCGATCCAGTTGGTTGTGGCAAACCACTTGTGGTTCTTGATGTCGCCAACCCCGTTCTTGAGGTTTCCGAAGCGCTTGGTGAGGTCCACCTGCAGCAGGCTCCGCAGCAGGTCCTTGAGGTCAGGGCTGAGTTGGGAGGGAAACCGCACCTTCCCAGAGACGATCTTCTCGTAGATCTGGATGGGCTGGTCGGCGTAGAAGGGCGGGAAGCCCGCGGTCATCTCATAGATGAGCACCCCTAGGGCCCACCAGTCCACGGCCTTGTTGTAGCCTTTGCTCAGGATGATCTCGGGGGCCAGGTACTCTGGGGTCCCGCACAGGGTCCAAGTGCGGCCCTTCACGCGCTTGGCGAAACCGAAGTCCGTCACCTGCAGGTAGCCCTGCTGGTCGATGAGGAGATTCTCGGGCTTCAGGTCGCGGTGGATGAGGTCGAGCGAGTGTAGGTACTGGAAGGCCAGGACGACCTGGGCGGCATAGAAACAGGCCTGGGGCTCGCTGAACCTTCCGACGTGCCGTAGGTGAGAGAACATCTCCCCACCCGGCACATACTCCATCACCAGGTACAGGTTGGAGTTGTCCTTAAAGGAGAACTGGAGCTTGACAAGGAACGGAAAGTTGATCGCCTGCAGGATGCGCTTCTCGTTCAGTGTGTGCTCGACCTGCTTCAGCCTCACCACCTTCTGCTTGTCGAGGATCTTCATGGCGTAGTGGTTGCCGGTCTCCCGGTGCCTCACCAGCATCACCCGCCCGTAGGAGCCCTTGCCCAGCGTCTTGAGCCGTTCAAACTGATCCGAGCTGGCGGTGTTTTGAGCGGGGTTTCCCCATCTGTAGAGGAAATCTCCTCTGGCTTTGGCTAGGAACTCGTTCACGCTCTCCTGCTCGGTGTCCTTCTTGGCGGCGGCGTTGCCCATGGCGGTGGTGGCGGCCGGGGCGGGGGTCTC
>NW_012110141.1:2719325-2726656 GCF_000951045.1 Mandrillus leucophaeus
AGGCTTCAGTGAGCCCAGATCACGCCGCTGCACTCAACAATATGGATAAATCCAAAAGGCATTATGTAAGTGAGAGACGCGAACTCTAAAGGGGACTTACTGTATGAATCCATTTCTATGACATTCTAGAAAAGGCAAAACTATAGTGTGAGAGAACAGATCAGTGATTGCCAGGGCTTGGGGTTAGGGAAGGGTTGGACTATGAAGGGACAGCCTGAGGGAATGTGGGAAGTGATGGGATATGTTTGTATCCTGATTGTGCTGGTGGTTACAATGTGTTGGGTGGTGGTCTACATTTGTTTTAAAACTCATAGAACTGGCAGGGCGCGGTGGCTAACGCCTGTAATCCCAACACTTTGGGAGGCCGAGGCGGGAGGATCACAAGGTCAGGAGTTCGAAACCAGCCTGACCAACATAGTGAAACCCTGTCTCTACTAAAAATACAAAAAAAAAAAATTAGCCAAGCACAGTGGCGCATGCCTGTAATCCCAGCTACTCTGGAGGCTGAGGCAGGAGAATCGCTTGAACCTGGGAGGCAGAGGTTGCAGTGAGCCGAGATCGTGCCATTACACTGTAGCCTGGGCAATAAGAGTGAAACTCCATCCCCCCCCCAAAAAAAACTCATAGAACTCTATACTCCCCCCCAAAATTCAGTTTCACTGCATGTAATGTTTTATTTTAACACATACATATGATTTCTTTTCTTCTGTTTGCTTTGGGTTTAATGTGCTCTTATTTCCTAAGGTGGAAACTAAGGTCATTGATTTGAAATCTTTCTTCTATTACAATCACTTAGTGCTATAAATTTCCTCCTAAGTATTGTTTTAGCAGCATCCCATAAATTTTGATATGTTGTATTTTCCTTTTCATTCAGCTCAAAATATTTCCTAAGCTCCCTTTTCATCTTCTTTGACCCGTAAGCTATTTAAAAGTATATTATTTCATTTACAAATACTTGGGAATTTTTCCAGAATTTTCCTATGGATTTCTGATTTAATTCCGTTGTTAGAAAACATACTCTGTGTGATCTAAAATCTTTTACACTTCTTGGGACTCATGTTATGGCCCAGAATATGATGTATCTTGGTAGATGTCCCATATGCACTTGAGAAGAATGTATATTCTGGTGTATTCTGCTGTTTGGGGATACAGTGTTCTACAAATGTCACTTAAGTCAAGTTGGCTAGTAGTAGTGTTCAGGTCTTCTATATTCTTATTGACTTTGTTTACTTTTTCTATCAATTATTAAAAACATGCCATAGGAGCGTATAAGAAGTCAAAGTACATAGATGATGGGCCTTCCATCACTCCCCCAGGCCACCCATGTCAGCGCCACAGCACCCTCCAGAAGACAGCCAGCACTCAGCCATCACAGGGTGGGTTCTGAGCTGCTCTCCCCAGTCAATTCTGTACAATACATTCTGTCCTACATCACAAACACTGAGCTACAGGGATATCCATTTATCCTCCTATTTTCTCTCCATCTTGCCCTTTGACAGCTAATTCTGCCTACCCACCCTGGCTACCTCGCCTGTAGCTAGTGCAAGTAAACAACACCCTTTCACCCAGCCCTGCAGACTGAAACCAAGCAAACTGGACAGGAATTCCTGATTACTTGACTCCAAGTAGAAGGTTTCTATTGTGACTGTGAATTCTTGCTGCTCAGTTCAGCAGATGTTGGTCAAGCAGGTGTCTACTGTATGCAAGGCCTGGTTCCGAGTTTACGGTTTAATCTGGGGCCAATACTTGGGTACTGACTGTATATTCAGAGATGGTCAGGTTGGAGAGGAAGAGAAGGAAAGGATAAAAATCTACTGTTGATCACCTGAACTTCCACAAAAGGGAAACCCACATTCCCTCAACAAGACATAGCAGGGGGGTCAATTGCCCCTTGTGCTTTGGGTCAAGGCAAATCCCTGGCAGATGGAAATCCCATGTCACTCCTCAGTGATTTCCTCTTCATTTTCATCACAGTAGATCTGCTAAAATTCTGCCCATTTCTGACTTACCTCCAGATTATTCAGTGGAAATTTATACACAAAGAGCAATTAGCGCAAAGCCATTCTCTTGGACCCACGCCTTGGAAGTGGGACAGTTTGTTTAGAAGCAGGCTGTGCCATTCCATGACAAATTCTTGTGGCATTAATCTCTGAAGTTCAATTAGGAAGACACAGGGGTCTAGAGGGAACATATGCTGCACGCTAGAAAGGTCCCCATGCTCCGTTTACAGGTCAGAACATCAAGTATTTATCCCAGAACAAGCTGCAGAATAATTACATTTGTTATTTCTCTCCACTTTCCATTCTGCTTTTCTCCATGGCCTTGGGGAGCCAGGGAGTCTTTAGCATGCCAAGGAAACAGGGATCCCTTTGCATTCAGATAAACCGTTTCAGAAGGAAAAGATCTGAGTAGCAAGATACAATACCTCTGCATGGTCTGCTTGGAGCTTGCCTAGGGGGCCATATGAAGAGGTGAAAGGCAACTCTGCTTTCCTGTATGCCCAGTGAAAGGCAATCAAGACCATTCTTCTCTCAAGAAACTGCTCACTGGCAGTGATGCCAGCTGATTCTCCTCTTTACTGTTTATATAGCAGTTTCCAAATGGCTAATTGCATAAGGCTTGGATCATTCCATTCTAACTTCCTCTTTATCTGCAAAATATTGATGGGAGCAAAGAAAAGAACAAACTCCACCAGGATTCAAACAAGAAATAAACTACAAATCTCTATCACTCGGGGAATTATTTAGAGAACACTGCATGTTCTGGTCCAGAAATACTTATCATACCTGGATTCTGACAAGCCAGCTTCTATTAATAGTTTGTTTTCTCCTCACTAGCAGAATAGTGTAAAAGAACATTTTTGAACACAAAGTTTCTATGTCAGATTTATGATCTATAAAATGTTTATTTAAAAATTGGCATGGCCTTTGTTATATGAAAGATGAAAAATTATATGGGAGTCAGGAAGTTCAGAAATAACTTAATGACAATATAAAGTACTACATTTATTTAAAGTTTGGGCAATCATTCATCCCTTGGTACCACTAATTTTGCCATAATTTTTTTTCTTCCTTTTTGAGACAGAGTTTCACTCTTGTTGCCCAGGCTGGAGTGCAATGGTGTGATCTCGGCTCACCGCAACCTCCACCTCCCGGGTTCAAGCAATTCTACTGCCTCAGCCTCCCGAGTAGCTGGGATTACAGGCATGTGCCACCATGCCCAGCGAATTTTGTAATTTTAGTAGAGACGGGGTTTCTCCATGTTAGCCAGGCTGGTCTCAAACTCGCGACCTCAGGTGGTCTGCCTGCCTCGGCCTCCCAAAGTGCTGGGATTACAGGTGTGAGCCACCATGCCCGGCCGCCATATTTATAGAAGTGGGTTGACACACATGATAATGAGAATTGTAATGTTGTTGGGACTGAAAAGAAAGTAGTCCTAGAAATAGGCCCAACTTGCTTACCTAAAAATATTTCTTCTGACATATAAGAACTGCTAAAAGTGATTACCCCTAGGGAATAGCACTAGGAACTTACAGAAGCATACATTAAAGGAAGGAAAATTTTTACTTCTCACTGTATAAGCTTCTGAACTGCTGAAATTAATTTTGAGCATGAATTACTTATTGAAATAAAAATGAGGTAAAACATTGGTTTCTCACAAATGCATTTACTTATATTTTATTTGTCACTTTTATATATTATTTAAATCCACAAAAGGAGGACAATTTTGATAAAATCATTTTCCCTTATTTTGAAGTTCTCCTTCTTTTCTTGGCAATAGCACTCTGTTTTATCTTTGAGGGATTACTTCTACCCATTTCATCTGATTCTGTTGGGTTCCCTATCTAACCCACTCACCTGAGTGAAAGTCAGGGCTAGCCACAGGACCCAAGATACATCAATCAGTTTCTCTCTCTCAGGAATTGAATCTTGAGCAGAGACACATGGGGACTTGAGGCATTTGTAAAGGAGCCATCCAAAGACAGCATCTTAGAAGGCCGTCCATGTTTCTGCGGCTGTCGGCCGGTAAGTTCCTTGCCTTCCGTCCTGAGCCCTGTTTTTTCAGTTCTTCCTTTATGTGTCTTTCCAGTAATTTTTTTTTTTTAAGCAAAGCAAATGGGACAAGGTTGGGGAGGGGGGCAGAGAAAGAAAGAAACAAATTTATTGAAGACAGTAACGAATTCAGGATTGAACACATTGAGTTCATGGTCCTTAAGACGTTCAGGTAGAGATGTCTAATTAGCCATCGGAAATTTGGGATTGAACTTAGTAGAGAAAGAAGAATTGGCAGCACAGATTTAAGAAGTATAAGAGTGTTAGCCAAGGAACGTGAGTCAAGAGAGAGAACAGAGTCAATGAGGGGGATTGTGGGAAACACCACTATCTGAGGATGGGGGTAGGAATGTCAGACACTGCTGTTTGCCCACTGCAGCTGTGTCTTGTGAGGTCTGCCATGCTCAGTCCTTCTGAGACCTTGAAGAGAATTTCTTTTGCATACCTACACAAGAAGTGGGCATTGTCACATGGGTTGCAATGTGACTGCACACGTGTAATGCCTAGTAATTATCATGCAACATACAGACAGTAGAGCCAAGTGGCTGAATGGGAAACTGTACCGAGGACAAGATGTTAGATACAGATAATATGGACTATGACAGGAGCTTCGGCACTCATGTAAAGTAAAATGGCATATGAGTTTCTTGGTGACCTCTTCTGCTATCACTGTAACAGCCTGCATTTCGTGATGAAGAGTTGAGGCCCTCAAGAGAAACAGAATAGGAGAGCGCTTGATGATTTCCTCTGAAATCTCGTCTACAGCACTTACCATCTGTGATACAGCACACCTGCCAATTAACAGAAGGCCCCAGGTGGAATAGAATAGTCACAACATCCTTCTGCCAAAATATGCCCTATAAATCAGAGCTCACAAACCGACGCACATCAAAAGCAGTGGTTCTTAATTTTAACTGCACATTGAAATCACCTGAGACATTTAAAAGAAAAAAAAAAAAAGAATACTGGGTTGGGCATGGTGGCTCACGCCTGTATTCCCAACACTTTGGGAGGCCAACGCAGGCAGCTCACTTGAGGTCAGGAGTTTAAGACCAGTCTGGCCAAAATGGTGAAACCCCTATCTCTACTAAAAATACAAAAGTTAGCTGGGTGTGGTGGCAGGCACCTGTAATCCCAGCTACTTAGGAAGCTGAGGCAGGAGAATCGCTTGAACCCGGGAGCTGGAGGTTGCAGTGAGCCAAGATTGTGCCACTGCACCCTAGCCTAGGTGACAGAGCGAGACTCTGTCTTAAAAAAAAAAAAAAATACTGATGACTGAATCTGCCTCCAGAGATTGACTTAACTGCCCAGGCATGTGACTTGAACGTTGGGACTTTTAAAAGCTCCCCAGGTGATTCTAATACACAGCCAAGTTTTAGAACCACCGGATGAGTCCATGAACACATTTTGTTTAACCCAATGTAGTGGCCTAAACAGAATATTTTAAATTTTAATAACTATTTTCCCAATGTAAAGAGCAGTCAGTTTCATATACCCCAGATCATCCAGATTTCAGTCTCCTGTCGTAATATTTGTGCACAGTAGGCCTACATTTCCACGGGACACCATTCAGCTACGCTGAGTTGCGACTGCACCTTATGTAAGCATTTTCTCTGCACGTCACAGCCCTTCCTGGCCCTCCCCACTGTCATCACTGCACAGAGCTAATAACAGTTGCTGCTTATCATCCTGTTTGCTCTGTGGGTTTTTGTTTTTTTTTTACATTAGCATTAAAAGTAAAATAGTGCTCATGCCATGTCTCCAGCAGATCAAGAAAGAAACAGGCAGCCCAGGAAGGCTGAGTGTTCCATAGGGCCTGCCACTCATTTCTGGCACCTGCCTGGCCCCTGCAGCATTTGGGTGCATGCCCTTGATTTAAATCGATTAATGTTTTCCCAAAAGGAGCCCCAAAATGCTTGATAGCCTATAGAGCAAAGAGCTGAGAAGTGAGAGGTCCCAACTCAATTATCTTAATAATTAGATAGCTCTTGAAGACAAAAGAAAGCTATACAAATACAGCAAGGAAAAGGGGGCATCCAGTGACCAGTTCCATAATTCAGGAAATGCAGGAGTCTGAAGAGTTTGTATGCATTATAAGGGACAAAGAGGGCTGGAGCTGAACCTGAACTGTGAGGGACAGAAACGCCTAACCTGGAGTTAAAAAGAACAAGAAGATTGCAGCCCTAGGGGTAAACTGCAAACCTTCCAGAACTGCAGAACCCCAGGAGCTAGGGCCCAATACAGCCAAGCTCGAGTCTGAGGATCTCCGTTTTTCAGCCTCTCCAACACTGTACTACATGAGGACATCTGGCCTCTGGGTCTGTACATACTGTACCCTCTGCTATACTCTTTCCTCCTTGCCCTCTTTCACCTGGCCAACTCATCTCTCTGATCTCAAAAACTCACGCTGTCACCTCCCCCACCAAGTCAAGACCGGGCCACTTTCATATGCTCCTGTAGTATCCTGTAATTACCCCATCATAGCACTTATGTGACTTTATAAATACTTTTATGTTATCTGTCTCCTGAGCAAGACTGTGAGCTCCATGAGAACATGTTGATTATCAATCTTTGTTACCACCGTGTCATCAACAACCACAGTGCCTGGAACTGCAGATGCTCAATAAACAATGATGGATGGATGCCGGGTGTGGTGGCTCACGCCTGTAATCCCAGCACTTTGGGAGGCCAAGGTGGGCAGATCACGAGGTCAGGAGTTCAAGACCATCCTGGCCAACGTGGCGAAACCCCATCTCTACTAAAAATACAAAAATGAGCCAGGCGTGGTGGCACATGCCTACAGTCCCAGCTACTCAGGAGGCTAAGGCAGGAGAATTGCTTGAATCCGGGAGGTGGAGATTGCAGTGAGCCGAGATTGCGCCACTGCACTCCAGCCTGGAAACAGAGCGAGATTCCGTCTCATAAAACAAAACAAAACAAAACAAAACAAAACAATGATGGATGGGTTTGTAAACCAAAACTAAAATTCAAAGCCCCCCAACTGACTAAATGGACCCCCTCTTGGCCAAGGGGAGTCCAAAGAAACCTGAAAAACTAGTCCAGGCCACTCCAGGAAGGGGTAGAGGTCAGACATGCCTCATTATACCCTCTCCCTTTTGGAGTTTGAAACCGCCCAATGGGTTCACCTTGACCAATGCCTAGACAGAGCGGATTTATCAAGATAGGGGAATCGCAATAGAGAAAGAGTAATTTACACAGAGCCAGCTGTATGGGAGACTAGAGTTTTATTTTTACTCACATCAGTCTCCCTAAGAATCG
>NW_012110141.1:2726706-2733950 GCF_000951045.1 Mandrillus leucophaeus
AAAAAAAAAAAAAATACTGATGACTGAATCTGCCTCCAGAGATTGACTTAACTGCCCAGGCATGTGACTTGAACGTTGGGACTTTTAAAAGCTCCCCAGGTGATTCTAATACACAGCCAAGTTTTAGAACCACCGGATGAGTCCATGAACACATTTTGTTTAACCCAATGTAGTGGCCTAAACAGAATATTTTAAATTTTAATAACTATTTTCCCAATGTAAAGAGCAGTCAGTTTCATATACCCCAGATCATCCAGATTTCAGTCTCCTGTCGTAATATTTGTGCACAGTAGGCCTACATTTCCACGGGACACCATTCAGCTACGCTGAGTTGCGACTGCACCTTATGTAAGCATTTTCTCTGCACGTCACAGCCCTTCCTGGCCCTCCCCACTGTCATCACTGCACAGAGCTAATAACAGTTGCTGCTTATCATCCTGTTTGCTCTGTGGGTTTTTGTTTTTTTTTTACATTAGCATTAAAAGTAAAATAGTGCTCATGCCATGTCTCCAGCAGATCAAGAAAGAAACAGGCAGCCCAGGAAGGCTGAGTGTTCCATAGGGCCTGCCACTCATTTCTGGCACCTGCCTGGCCCCTGCAGCATTTGGGTGCATGCCCTTGATTTAAATCGATTAATGTTTTCCCAAAAGGAGCCCCAAAATGCTTGATAGCCTATAGAGCAAAGAGCTGAGAAGTGAGAGGTCCCAACTCAATTATCTTAATAATTAGATAGCTCTTGAAGACAAAAGAAAGCTATACAAATACAGCAAGGAAAAGGGGGCATCCAGTGACCAGTTCCATAATTCAGGAAATGCAGGAGTCTGAAGAGTTTGTATGCATTATAAGGGACAAAGAGGGCTGGAGCTGAACCTGAACTGTGAGGGACAGAAACGCCTAACCTGGAGTTAAAAAGAACAAGAAGATTGCAGCCCTAGGGGTAAACTGCAAACCTTCCAGAACTGCAGAACCCCAGGAGCTAGGGCCCAATACAGCCAAGCTCGAGTCTGAGGATCTCCGTTTTTCAGCCTCTCCAACACTGTACTACATGAGGACATCTGGCCTCTGGGTCTGTACATACTGTACCCTCTGCTATACTCTTTCCTCCTTGCCCTCTTTCACCTGGCCAACTCATCTCTCTGATCTCAAAAACTCACGCTGTCACCTCCCCCACCAAGTCAAGACCGGGCCACTTTCATATGCTCCTGTAGTATCCTGTAATTACCCCATCATAGCACTTATGTGACTTTATAAATACTTTTATGTTATCTGTCTCCTGAGCAAGACTGTGAGCTCCATGAGAACATGTTGATTATCAATCTTTGTTACCACCGTGTCATCAACAACCACAGTGCCTGGAACTGCAGATGCTCAATAAACAATGATGGATGGATGCCGGGTGTGGTGGCTCACGCCTGTAATCCCAGCACTTTGGGAGGCCAAGGTGGGCAGATCACGAGGTCAGGAGTTCAAGACCATCCTGGCCAACGTGGCGAAACCCCATCTCTACTAAAAATACAAAAATGAGCCAGGCGTGGTGGCACATGCCTACAGTCCCAGCTACTCAGGAGGCTAAGGCAGGAGAATTGCTTGAATCCGGGAGGTGGAGATTGCAGTGAGCCGAGATTGCGCCACTGCACTCCAGCCTGGAAACAGAGCGAGATTCCGTCTCATAAAACAAAACAAAACAAAACAAAACAAAACAATGATGGATGGGTTTGTAAACCAAAACTAAAATTCAAAGCCCCCCAACTGACTAAATGGACCCCCTCTTGGCCAAGGGGAGTCCAAAGAAACCTGAAAAACTAGTCCAGGCCACTCCAGGAAGGGGTAGAGGTCAGACATGCCTCATTATACCCTCTCCCTTTTGGAGTTTGAAACCGCCCAATGGGTTCACCTTGACCAATGCCTAGACAGAGCGGATTTATCAAGATAGGGGAATCGCAATAGAGAAAGAGTAATTTACACAGAGCCAGCTGTATGGGAGACTAGAGTTTTATTTTTACTCACATCAGTCTCCCTAAGAATCGCGGATCAGAGTATTTAAAGATAATTTGGTGGGTACAGGCCAGTGAGTCGGGAGTGCTGATCGGTCAGGTCGGAGATGAAATCATAGGGAATCAACGCTGTCCTCTTGTGCTGAGTCAGTTCCTGCGTGGAGGGGCCACAAGATCAGAGGAGCCAGGTGATTGATCTGGGTGGTGCCAGCTGATCCACTGAGTGCAGGGTCTGCAAAGTATCTCAAGCACTGATCTTAGATTTTACAATAGTGATGTTATCCCCAGGAGCAATTTGGGGAGGTTCAGAATCTGGCCACCTTCAGCTGCATGACTCCTAAACCATGATTTCTAATCTTGTGGCGAATTTGTCGGTTCTGTAAAGGCAGTCTAGTCCCCAGGCAGGAAGGGGGTTTGTTTTGGGAAAGGGCTGTTATCGTCCTTGTTTCAAAGTTAAACTATAAACTAAGTTTCCCCCAAAGTTAGTTCAGCCTACGCCCAGGAATGAACAAGGACAGCTTGGAGGTTAGAAGCAAGGTGGAGTTGGTTGGGTCAAATCTCTTTCATTGTAACAATTTTCTCAGTTATAATTTTGCAATGGCGGTTTCAAGTTCAGGCACAACTGACCAGCATTCACATTAAAACAAGTATTAAGACTGATAAAACAGATTATTTGTAACAATAAGATACCAAATTCCAGCCTGAGGCTAGTATAATATCACATGATAGATAAAGAAGGAAACTAAAAATATTTTACTCCAGAATATGTTTCCTTGCTATATTTTGAAATGGCCCTGCAAAGCTTTCTTCTGTGGGGGAGAATTTACGTCTGTAAAAAATCCTTTTTCTTTTTTTTTTTTTTTGAGATGGAGTCTCACTTTGTTGCCCAGGCTGGAGTGCAGTGGCGCAATCTTGGCTCACTGCAACCTCTACCTCTCAGGTTCAAGCGATTCTCCTGCCTCAGCCTACAGAGCAGCTGGGACTACAGGTGAATGCCACCACGCCCGGCTAATTTTTTTTTTTTTTTTTGCTATTTTTAATAGAGGTAGGGTTTCACCCTGTTAGCCAGGATGATCTCGATCTCCTGACCTCGTGATCCGCCTGCCTCAGCCTCCCAAAGTGCTGGGATTTACAGGCGTGAGCCACCGCACCCGGCCCAAAAATCTCTTTTAACATAAGTGGATCTTTCCTTTTCCAGGCCCTCCAAATCCCTGAAAGAGATTAACTGAGAGTCTGACACCGTTTAAAGGTCTGCATAGGAAATATTTGCATCTACAATCTCTAAGCTACCTATGAGACTTGATCTATGTAATAAGAACCTTGGTCTCCACAACCCCTTATCTTAACCCAGACACTCCTTTCTATTGCTTCCGGGTCTTCAGATAATAACTCTCAACCAATTGCCAGTCAGGAAATTATTGAATCCACCTATGACCTGCAAGCACCCTCTCCCCTTCAAGCTGTCACACCTTTCTGGACCAAACCAATGTATACCTCACATGTATACATGTATTGATTGATGTCTTAATGTCCCCTAAAACATATAAAACCAAGCTGTGACCGAGTGCGGTGGCTCACACCTGTAATCACAGCACTTTGGGAGGCCAAGGCGGGCAGATCACAAGGTCAGGAGATCGAGACCATCCTGGCTAACACGGTGAAACCCCATTTCTACTAAAAATACAATAAAAATAAAAATAAAAATAAAATCAGCCGGGCGTGGTGGCGGGCGCCTCTACGCCCAGCTACTCAAGAGGCTGAGGCAGGAGAACAGTGTGAACCTGGGAGGCGGAGCTTGCAGTGAGCTGAGATGGCGCCACTGCACTCCAGCCTGGGTGACAGAGCAAGACTCCATCTCAAAAACAAACAAACAAACAAAAAAACCAAGCTATAACCCAACCACCTTGGGCACATATTCTTAGGACCTTTTGATACTGTGCCTTGGGGCCCTGTTCATATTTGGCTCAGAATAAAACTTTAAATATTTTACAGGTTTGACTTTTTTCCTTGACAGGTTGATGAGTAAGTGGGTGGAAGAATGGGTGGGTGAACAGAACAAACATGATAAATGGAAGAAGACCTGAGATTAAATAACTGGAAATTGTAATCAGAAAGCAGAATCCTGTAGTTGAAGATATCTGAGAAAGAACAATTTAAAATGGCAATAAAGTCCAAAGTACAGATACGAATATCAGCTGGGGTCCAGCCTCACAAACAAAACCTAGATGCGGCAATTCACAGAGAAAAATCTAATGCAGGGAATTTGTTGCAAAGGTGATAGAAGGACTGAAAGAGCTACCAGGGAGAATAAGACAAACTCAAAATTAAGAAATGCAGAAAGTTGCATTTACCATAACTACACATGGAGGAACGGAAGGAAAAGGGTGTTACCAGAGTCCCGGAGCAGAGGCTGAAACCACAGTCGTCTGTCCAGCAAGAGGTGGAGCCACGGAGGAAGCCCAATCACTGCTGGACATGGTGCCTGAAGGGAATGAGGGAGGGGAGAAAAGGAGGGCAGAAATACCTGCCTCCTCTGTGCCACCCACCCGCCAATCTTCCACAGGCGCCTCTCATTGGCTGAACCGCTCTTGAAACAAACTGGCAAAGGAGTTTAGGAAAGGTAATTTGCACGGATCAGGTTTCCTTAAAAGAAACAGATGAGGAGCAGAGAATGGATGTATCAGCAAATAGGCAAACAAGCAACCCACGATGAGAATGGCTTGCTGAAGCTTCATGAGAAGGGAAAGTGGATTCCAGGAACTGTGAAATGGCATAAGCCATCCCTGTGGATACTGTAACCACTATTTGATGCTCCAGAGGGGAAAGGGAGAGAGGACTGTGGCCAGAGCCAAAGAACTCAAGGAATGTTTAGGAATGACTGAAGGACAAGAGATGAAATGAAAGGAAAAGGGTGTTAGTGTTATGTCCCAAGCCCGGTCTGGAAAGAGCAAGGGAGAAGTAGAATAGCAGCACAGCTAAAAGGCCCAAGTTTGAGTCCCAGCTTGGACACTTACTAGCTGGAGGATTTGGAAAGGTGAATTAGCCTCTGAGCCTTGGTGTATAAAATGGAGATAATAATGGTACCCTCAGCATGGCTATTAGGATTACATGAGAGTGTACATAAAGCACTTCCCACAGTGCCTAATAACAGCAGTCATAGCACAGAGCACATTCAATCTCCATTCTCAACTGTAGGGCATGAGAAAAAGGCTTTCTCCAAGGTTCTGGCTCAGGGTTCCTCATGAGGCTGTAGTCAGCTGGCAGTCAGGGCTGCAGTCATCTGAGGCAAGAGGACCCACTTCCAGCTCACTCATGTGGTTGCTGGCAAGCCTCATGCCCTTGCTGGCTTTGGGCTGTGTACCGGAGGTCCTCACCAGGGGCCTCTCCATAGATTCTGACAGCATGGCAACCGGCTCCCAAATAGCGAGTGATCAGAGAGAGAGAGAGGGAGCCACAGTCCTCTATAACCTGGTCTTAGGAGAGACTATCACCTGGGTCATCTACTATCGGTCACACACACCAACCCTGGTACACTGTGGGAGGGGCTACACAAGGGATAGGATCCCAAGAGGTGAGGGTCCTTTTGGAAGCTAGCTATCACACCTCTTCTCCCTCTTCCTTGTTTTTTCTGCATACCCCTGATGACCAACTAACACATTGTTTTTTGAGACAAGGCCTCACTCTGTTGCCCAGGCTGGAGTTGCAGTGGCACCATCACAGTTCACTGTAGCCTTGACTTCCCAGGCTCAAGTGATCCTCCCACCTCAGCCTCCTAAGTAGCTGGGACTACAGGCACATGCCACCAAGCCTAGCTAATTTTCTATTTTTTATAGAGATATATGTTGCCCAGGCTGGTCTTGAACTCCTGGGCTCAAGCGATCCTTCTGCCTCAGCTTCCCAAAGTGCTGAGATTACAGGTGGGAGGCACCTGGCTTCTAACACATTGTTTACCTTAGTTATTTTGTTATCATCAGTGTCCCCGCAACAGAACATAAGCAGCAAGGGATGTTTGCCTGTCCTGTTCACTGCTGTATAATCAGCACGTAGAACAGTGCCTGACACACAGTAGGGCTTCTTTAATATTTGTTAAATGGTGAGTGATGTGCCACCATAAGAAATTAGCCTGGGCCAGGTGCGGTGGCTCACGCTTGTAATCCTAACACTTTGGGAGGCTGAGGTGGGTGGATCACCTGAGGTCAGGAGTTTGAGACCAGCCTGGCTAATATGGTGAAACCCTGTCTCTACTAAAAATACAAAAAATTAGCTGGGTGTGGTGGTGGGCACCTGTAATCCCAGCTACTCGGGAGGCTGAGGCAGGAGACTTGCTTGAACCCAGGAAATGGAGGTTGCCGTGAGCTGAGATCACACCACTGCACTCCAGCCTGGGCAAGAAGAGTGAAACTTCATCTCAAAAAAAAAAAAAAAAAAAAAAAAATTGCCTGAGTTCTCTCAGAATATCACAGGATAAGTCCTGTTCCCACTTTCTAAAAATGTTTGTACTTGATTCTCACAATCTAGGAGGAAAACAGGACAGTGTTTGTATCCTCATTTCATCCATGAGGAAGCTGAAATCCAGGGAGGTTCAGGTCTTCTTGCCCAGGGTCGACCAATGGTGTGGTGAGTCTAGGACACGTCGCCCTTTCTTTTGCATACAGCCTCCCCCTGATGCCCCATAACTCCCACCTCATCCCACCGGGAGCCCTACTGCCTGGTGCAGCATTTAGCATGACTGGCAAGTCACAATCATCACAGATGAGCGATGTTCGTAGCTTTCATTCAGTGAAGCCAGGCAGGCTGGGATGAAAGAGGGGAGCCAAGAAGCCTGGAGAAAGACACCATGTGAATGCCCTGGCCTGATTCTCCTTTCCCTGCAAGCAGTGACATCTCCACTATGCAACAGTGTCAGGCTCAGAACCTCAAGCCCAGTTTGCCTGTTAGTGTTCTGTAATAAGCAGGGAATGGGCCGAGCGTGGTGGCTCACGCCTGTAATCCTAGCACTTTGGGAGGCCAAGGTGGGTGGATCTTCTGAGGTCTGGAGTTCAAGACCAGGCTGGCAAACGTGGCAAAACCCTGTCTCTACTAAAAATACAAAAATTAGCCAGGTGTGGTGGCACACACCTGTAATTCCAGCTACTCGGGAGGCTGAAGCAGGAGAATTGCTTGAACCCGGGGGGCAGAGGTTGCAGTGAGCCAAGATCGCACCACTTCACTCCAGCCTAGGCAAAAGAGCAAAACTCCATCTCAAAAAAA
>NW_012110141.1:2734000-2736073 GCF_000951045.1 Mandrillus leucophaeus
AAAAAAAAAAAAAAAAAAAAAAAAAAAAAAAAGCAGGGAATGGAGAGCAAGCAATTAACCCCGACAGATGGGAGACAGCTGTGCCCCCCTCAGGCTGAACCGCTCTGAAACCCCAAAATAACTCTTTCCAGAGTCCCAGGCCCCCAGACATGGACGTTCTCTACTGGACAGTGCAGTCCCACAGAGGGATCTAGGCTGATCTTAAAGTGGTTTTCCAAGTAAAGGCAGTTGTCTCCCCATGAGGCGAGGGCGATCAAAGTTCCTTTTCCTTCAACGCCTATCAAGCCACAACCTGTTTTAACAACACATACATAAATTAGCTCAGTTCATCAACAAGATCACCTCTCAATAGCAGATGTAGAAGGTAGAAGGATAGCAACAAAGATGCCAGTTATACTTTCATGTGGAATTCCTGACCCTATATTCTGGTACCATATTGCCAAACGCAAGAGAGAAGGCAAGAAGGGTTCCTCCAGCAAGGCGCACATCAGGTCCCTGAGCACTGGAAGAAAGTAGTGATGGGATTGATAATTGCATCAGGTTAGGGGCAGAGAAGAGAGCTGGCCTGCAGTGATGGCCAAGGGTGAAGGAAGGGGTATTGGCTCCCCTTTTGTCCCCTAACTCTTGTCAAGGCCACCCACCCCTCTGTCCTGCCTAGAGTGTGAAGGGAGGTGCCCAGCTCAGCTGCAAGGTCCTGGCTTCTCGGTCATCTGCACCAGCCTGCAGTCCCCTGAAAGCCCAGACCTGGACGTGTGTGCCTGGCCAACCAAAGTGGCCCCAGGAGTGCCCTCTGCCCTCTGTGACCACAGGTGTATAAACATGCCTCTTAAAAGACGCCGTGACCAACCATGAGGCCAACTGTGGGGCTAGTATTCGCTGATGTCTGTGTTTTGCACATAGTAATTCACTTAATCCTCATGGAAATCTCTGAGGTAAAGAAGTATTTGCTTAAATTTACAGATGAAGAAATTGAAACTCAGATAGGTTAAAAATAGACCAAGGACACACAGGTAGTTGAGGGGCAGAGCAGGGATCTGAACAGTCATGAAAATTATCTAAAACTTGGAAGTAAGGCAAAAAGATTGCTTCGGATATTTAATTCAAAGTTAGACCAGAATAGTGGTTCTCAACCAGGGGCAATTTTACTCCTTAGTGGACTTTTTCACAATGTCTGGAGACATTTTTGATTGTCACAATTGAATGGGAGAGCAGATACTACTGCCATCTAGTGGGTGGAGACCAAGAATGCTGCTAAACACCTTACAATGTATGGGACAACCACCCAACCACCGCAACAGAGAGTTAGCCACGTGCTGCTTAGCAACAGAGATACATTCTGGGAAATGCATCATTAGGTGATTTTGTGATCTTGCGAACATCATAGAGTGTACTTAAACAAACCTAGATGGTCTAGCCTACTATACGCCTAGGCTATACAGTCTAGCCTACTGCTCCTAGGCTACAAATCTGTACAGCGTGTTACCATACTGGGTGGTATAGTCAATTGTACTACAGTGGTAAGTATTTATGTATCTAATATATCTAAGCACAGAGAAAAATGTGTATCGAATGTATCTTTTATGTATCTTTTATGTATCTAATATATCTAAGCACAGCAAAAAAATATAATCTTAGGGGACCAGTATCACATATGTGGTCCATCACTCACTGAAACAGCATTATGCAGCACATGACCAGGAGAAAACATCAATAAATAGTCACCATTGAGAAACTCTGTTCCAGTATGATGTGACTATAATTGACCTATTATTTGCTATTAATTAGGTCTCAAGAATGTCAATTTTTAGAAGACAATAAACAAAATTTAAAAACAAAAATTTTAAAACAAAAATTTAAAAATTTTTAAAACAAAAATTTTAAAACAAAAATTAAAATTAAAAATAAATAAACAGCAAGCACGGTGGCTGATGCTTTTAATCCCAGAACTTTGGGAAGCCAAGGCGGGTGTATCACTTGAGGCCAGGAGTTCAAGACCAGCCTGGCCATCATGCCTCTACTAAAAATACAAAAATTAGCTAGGCATGGTGGCACATGCCTGTAATCCCAGCTACT
>NW_012110141.1:2736968-2741913 GCF_000951045.1 Mandrillus leucophaeus
CTCCAAATACAGTCATATTCTGAGTGTCCTGGCAGTTAAAATTTCAACCTATGGACTTTGGGAGAACACACTTCAGTCCATCAAACCACTCTAATTAATTAAACTTTGATGAATGCTCACTACACATTTGCATGAGAATTACATTTTTAACTTTTTGAAAATTATTTGCTTTGCAAATACATTTGTCTGAGCCCAAAAAGTCTACTTGTTTCTACTATACTATACTTCTTGCATGCTGCACAGATAGAGCCAATTCACTGAGACAGCAGTATTGCAGTAAAGAAACAGTGTAATCAAGGCAAGGCTGGCCACATGAAAGACAAGAGTTTAGTACTCAAATCAGTTTCTCTGAGAACTCAGAGGCTACAGTTTTTATGGATAAGTTGGCAGGCAGGGAGTTAGGGAATGGGTGCTGCTGGTTGATTGAGGATAAAGCATGGCAAAGAATCCTCATGTGCCGAGTCCACCATACGGTGCTGGCCACAGGACTGGTTGAGTCATGAGTCGCAAGTCCAAGTGAAGTCAGTTGGTATCCAAAATGCACAGTTCTGAAAATCATCTCAGAAGACCCACTTAGGTCCTACAATAGTGATGTTATTTACAAGAGCAAATGGGGAAGTCATGAATCTTATGACCTCCAGCACATGACTATAGGAAGGCAAGCTATGCCTACATCTTAGCAGAATTCAGATCCCTCCCATACTCCTCATCTTGTGGCCTCTCATTAGTTTTACAAAGGCAGTTTCAGTCCCCGAAAAAGGAGGGGCTCAGTTTTAGGGAGGGACTATTACCATTCTTGTTTCAAAATTAAACTATACACTAAATTCCTCCCACAGTTAGCTTGGCGTGGCCTTTGTTATATGCCCAGAAATAAGTGACGACAGCCAGCCTGTGAGTCAGAAGCAAGATGGAGTCAGCCGAGCTAAATTCCTCTTACTGTCATCACCTTTACAAAGGTGGCTTCATTAGGTATATTAATGCAAATTCCTTAGTTAACACAAAGAATGAGTCTCTAAAGGCTATATTTCAGATACATCACACACTTCCCTCCTCTTGTTCCCTCAAACAGTAACCAAGAAGAGTATTTTTGTACGAGAGAGAGGGGCCTCTGCCTGAAGCTCCCTTAATCTGTCAGATCACAGATCAAAAGCTATCACACACTGCCCAAGGGACCCTACAGGGAGCCACTCTCAGAAAATAAACCCAAACTTCCTTTTTTCTGGCCACTGAAACGTTCAATAATTAGCTCATTATCTAAATCATTTATGTGTTTAATATTTATTGACTTTGGAATTATTGATTACTTTGCTGAGTATCTTATGAATTTAATTTATATTAAGGCGATGTACCAAATTGCATTCCAGAGTGTGGATTTGACTCCAGTGCCATAATCAGTCTCCCGGGACGTACAGCTGTTTCTCTTCCCTCATTATAGAAAAAAATTGCCCTTGGCAAATGTCAAAGAACATCCTTTTATCCATCTCTCTTACCAATCAATCCAAGCAAACGCAGTGGGCTTTCTTTTCCCCAGAGCGGAAGTCACCTCCTGGCAGGAAGTTAAGTCTTCAGGCACTGAATCATAGCACTGAGCTGAAGCCCGGGGCTAAGCAAGAATGAGTGAGAATTTGGAGACTTCAGGTTTGGTCATCTGTAGAGGATTGGGTTTTGGTTTTTTGTTTTGTTTTGTTTTGTTTTTTGGTGCCCTACAAGGTTTCTTTCTCACTGCCCTTCATCAAGTAATATGCCCTGCCCCCTGAACTGGCCAATTGTGTTACCCCATTCCCTTAGCAACAGTGATTGCTACTGAAGAAACAGGAGGCCAACAAAGAATATCACTCACTCACCAGTAGAGTGTCTATGTCAGAGCTATTAGATAAACAGGAAAACACAATTACACTGCAGGCTGTGGAAACAGAGAGGTACCTAAGGCACACCTGTGGGAATATGGAAGTTTGGTTTCATAAAAGGATTCTGGAGGAGGTCACCTCTGACATCTGAGCTGAGTCCTACAGGATATGGAGAATGTAGCCCCATGTTCCAGTTACTATGGCTGTGTAATAAGTTACCTAAAACATACTGGATTAAAGCTGTCAAAACATCTTTTCTGCTCAGAGATTCTCTGGGCCTGAAATTCACCTGGAACACATAAGGCATACCTTGTTTCTGCTCCATGATGTCTAAGGATTCAGCTGGAAGACTGGGAGGCTGGAGGCTGGAATTATCTGAAGAATGACTCATTTACATGTCTACTGGTTGACTCTGGCTGTTGGCTGAGGGGGCCTCAGCGCTCTCTACATTGTCTCTCTACTTTGGCTAGTTTGGATTTCCTCAAAACATGATGGCTGGTCCCCAGTGTCAGCATCCCAAAAAGAGGAAGTGCCGGACACTGTGGCTCACACCTGTAATCTCAGCACTTTGGGAGGCTGAGGTGGGAGGCTGCTTGAGTTCAGAAACTCAAGACCAGCCTGGGCAACACAGCAAGACTCTGTCTCTACCAACAATTTTTAAAATTTTAAAAATTAGCCAGGTGTGGTGATGCATACCTATAGTCCCAGTTAGTTAGGAGGCTGAGGCAGGAGGATCACTTGATCCCAGGAGGTCAAGGCTGCTGTGAGCTATGACCACACCACTGCACTTCAGCCTGGGCAACAGAATGAGACTCTGTTTCAGACAAACACCCAAACAAACACCCAAACAAACAAACACACACACACACACACACACACACACACACACACACAGAGGGAGTTAGGAGGAAGCTGCATCCTTTTTAAGACGTAGACTTGGAAGTCACTGAGCATCACTTCTGCAGTACCCTATTGGTTGGAATAATTATAGCCCCGACCCGAATTCAAAGGGAGGAGAATAGATAACATCCCTGGGTGATAGGAATGTCAAAGTCCCAAACAGCATATGACATACGACAAATATTGGTGTGGCCCTCTTTGGAAGATCCAATCTTCCATACCGGGCAAAGGGATGGAAGACTAAGGAACAACATCAGGAATAGCCCGAGAGGGAAAAAGCATCACTTGTTCTAGGAACTACAAATAGTTTGGAGAAGCAAAGATGTCTAGATGCCTCCCAATATGCAGGGTGGGGTGTACAGAAGAGAGTGGTAAGGGCACTGGCAGAGCTAAGGTGGCCAAGAAAACTTCCTCTGTCATATTAAAAAAGGTGGAATTTATCTTGATGGTAGTGAAAGCAGAGGGCTATGGTTAGATTCACATTTGAGATTTAGATTTTTAGATTTAAAACGATCACCCTGGTGACACTGGCTTAACTCACAGTTTTGCCCAAGGCCTATGCTACTGCAGTGCTTCTGAAACTTTAAAGCACATTAGAATCACCTGGAGGTCTTGTTAGACCATGGAATGCTGGGCCTCGAAACCCCAGAGATTCCGATTCAGTAGGTCGAGAACAGGGCCTGAGAATTTGTATTTCTAACAAGTTTCCAGGTGATGCTGAGGCTGCTAGCCCAGGGACCGTATTTGAGAATCATTGCCCTATGATAAATCCTATCAAAATATCCTAATGGCAGAGCATGGCAATTCTGGTGAAATCCTCCCCTACCCATAACCTGACAGCTGTTAGGATCTGCCTACCTGGGGCTAAAAGCAACCAAGAGAGGAATAGGTACAGTGTACTAGAGGGTCCCTCAACATCTTTGCCCACGCCACAGTGCCCCAGCTTCTTACCAAGTGTGCCTGATTCCTCTTGACTACCTCCAGGGAACTGGAGAAGGACAAGTTCTTTCGAAGCCTTCATCTTCTCTGATCTGCTACTCTAGGTCTATTTCTTTGGCCAAAAAGTTGGGGCAATGATACCAACTTTGCAGGCAGCTGGAGCATTTGCTAGTGGCCTTTCTATGTCAGAACTTGCCAAGCATGCTGGCTAATAACGATACAACAAGGGCGTGGTGGCTCACACCTGTAATCCCAGCACTTTGGGAGGCCGAAGGGCAGATCACCTGAGGTCGGGAGTTCGAGACCAGCCCGGCCAACATGGTGAACCCCATCTCTACTAAAAATACAAAAATTAGCCAGGCATGGTGGTGGGGACCTGTAGTCCCAGCTACTCTGGAGGCTGAGACAGGAGAATCGCTTGAACCCAGGAGGTGGAGATTGCAGTGAGCAGAGATGGTACCACTGCACTCCAGCCTGGGCAACAAAGCAAGACTCTGTCTCAAAAAATAATAAAAATAATAATAATAATAACCAATGACGCAGCTCTCTCTGAGTATATAATGCAGTTCTGATGATGTGAGGAAGGGCCTTACTGTTGGTGTGGCAGAGTCTGAGACCACGGCTGGCAACAAAAACACTCCCCGTTGATGCCTGTGGGCTCTCCCTTTATGGCTTCAAGGAGGGCTTCTCAATCTTGGCAGTATTTCGGACTGGACACTTCTTTGTTGCACAGGTTGGGGGCTGTCTTGCACATCACAGGACGTTTCATCCCTGGCCTCTACCTACTAGATGCCAGTAGAACACACCCACCCCACAGCTGCCCATTGTGACAATCAAAAGCATCTCCAGATACTTTGCAGGGGGAAAATGATTTCTCCAGGCCTGGCATATACGTAACAGTATTTAAGCAGCTGCCTAGAATTAAACACAGAAAGATGTCTCTCATCCAGAACGCCCTGGACCACCTCTTTGACAGGCAATCAGATCCTCACCTCCTCCACCCTATTTTTGAAGGCCCTGTGCCAACGCCTGTTCTTCCATGAATACTTCCTTGGTTCCCCCATCCCTAGCTCTATATACTCCCATTCAACACTCATACCTGTTACATTCCTCTTGACACTTGTTATTTAGCATCCTAAGTATGTAAACATGTCTCTCTTCACGATTCACAAAGCGGCTTTGGAAGAACTTTAGTACCTTCCCATCTTCTCTGCCATGAAAAGTGTACACGATTCACATTTTCTTTTTTCTTTTTTTTT
>NW_012110141.1:2748243-2750327 GCF_000951045.1 Mandrillus leucophaeus
ACCCTCTGGGCAAAGGCAGGGAAGGCGGAAGGGGATCCCTTCTGAGTGGCTGGGCATGTATTAGGGGAGATGAAAGAGGCAGGCCAAGTCCAAGCCATATTTGTGTTGCTCCCCGGAGTTTGTACTTTAGGCTTAAACTTCCCACTTACACGTGTTATTTGGCCCGCATTGTGTTTGAAGCAGCTTTGGGATTGGTTGCCAGTGCTTAAAAGTTGGGACTTAGAAAATGGATTTCCTGGCAGGGCGAGGTGGCTCATGCCCATAATCCCAGCACTTTGGGAGGCCTAGGCAGGTGGATCACCTGAGGTCAGGAGTTCAAGACTAGCCTGGCCAACATGGTGAAACACTGTCTCTACTGAAAAATACAAAAAAAAAAAGAAGTAGAAAAAGAAGAAAGAAAGAAATGTTAGCCGGGCGTGGTGTCGCGTGCCTGTAATCCCAGCTACTCGGGAGGTTGAGGCAGGAGAATCACTTGAACCCGGGAGGCGGAGGTTGCATTGAGCCAAGATCGCCCACTGCACTCCAGCCTGGGTGACAGAGCAAGAATCTATCTCAAAAAATAATTATAATAAATAAAAATAAAAAATAAAATGGATTTCCCAGCATCTCTGGAAAAATAGGCAAGTGTGGCCATGATGGTCCTTAGACCCCCTCTAGGAAAGCAGACATGTATTACTTGGCTTCTGTGCACTACCTGAGCTGCTGCGTGTTGGGCTTCCACCCCTGCCTGTGTGGACAGCATGGGGTGTCAGCAAAGTTGTTTTTTCTGTTTTTTTTTTTTTTGAGACGGAGTCTCGCTCTGTCACCAGGCTGGAGTGCAGTGGCGCAGTTTCGGCTCACTGCAACCTCTGCCTCCCGGGTTCAAATGATTCTCCTACCTCAGCCTCCTGAGTAGCTGGGATTATAGGCTAATTTTTTAGTAGAGATGGGTTTCTCCATGTTGGTCAGGCTGGTCTCGAACCCCCAACCTCAGGTGATCCGCCCGCCTTGCCCTCCCAAAGTGCTGGAATTACAGGCGTGAGCCACCGCACCCGGCAGTCAGCAGAGTTTTTAATTTAGGAGAATGACAAGAGGTGGTACAGTTTTTTGGATGGTACCTGGTGGCTGTTAAGGGCTGTTGACTGACAAACACACCCAACTTGACGCTGGCACCCAGGAGGTGGACACTGGGTTTATGGATAGATGGTTAGCAACCTCTGTCACCAGGTGGGCGTCTTTTTTCCATACTGAATTAATCACATTTGTTTAACCTGTCTGTTCCACAGTTCCCTTGCACATCTTGGGTATTTGAGGAGTTGGGTGGATGGCAGTGGCAACTGGGGCCACCATCCTGTTTAATTATTTTAAAGCCCTGACTGTCCTGGATTGACCCTAAGGTCCCCTTGGTCTCCAAAATTCATCAGAAACTGAGTTCACTTGAAGGCCTCTTCCCCACCATTTTCTCTATCCCTTACATCTACTTCTAGAGCAGCTGTTCAACAGAAACAGAATGGGAGCCACACACATAATTCTACATTTTCTAGTTAAAAAGAAAAAAAATCATTTTCAACAACATATTTATTCAACCTAGTACATACAAAATTTTATCGTTCCAGCATGTAATCAGTATTTTAAAAATCAGTAATGAGGCCAGGCACTGTGGCTTACGCCTGTAATCCCAGGAGTTTGGGAGGCTGAGGGGAGTGGATCATCTGAGATCAGGAGTTCAAGACCAGCCTGGCCAACATGGTGAAACCCCATCTCTACTAAAAATTAGCTCGGCATGGTGGTGGGTGCCTGTAGTCCCAGCTACTCAGGAGGCTGAGGCATGAGAATACTGGAGCCCAGGAGGCGGACGTTGCAGTGAGCCGAGATTTTGGGAGACTCTGTCACACGCACACACACAAATCAGTAATTAGATATCTTATATACTTGTGTCACACACACAAAAAAATGTGTCACACACACACAAAAATCAGTAATTAGATATCTTACATACTCTTTCATACTCATATACTTCCAGCATATCTCAATTCACAATTTCCAAGTAAATGCTCGATCTCTATTTAGTTTTATAAAATTGACAATTGAAAATGATGGTTCAC
>NW_012110141.1:2750377-2750805 GCF_000951045.1 Mandrillus leucophaeus
GGAACCATGCCCTGTCCAAAAAAACTTTACAGGGCTTAACTCATTTTATCCTTACCACAATCCTATGAAGCAGGAACTTTTATAAACTGCATTTTATAAACAAGGCACAGAGAGGTTAATTAACTTGCCCGTTGGTCACACAGCTAGAAAGTGGGCAGAGTGCAGATTTACACAAGGCATCCGTCTCCTGGCCCCACATACCCAACTGCTGTAAACCCACACCGGCGGCCAAGCAGCCTCAATTTGTGCATGCACCCACTTCCCAGCAAGACAGAGCTCCCAAGTTCCTCCTGTTTAGAATTTTTGAAGCGGCGGGACACCAGGCTGTAGTCTCCCTGGGGTCAGGGGTCCTGGTTGCACTCCGTGCTTTGCACAAAGCAGGCTCTCCATTTTTGTTAAATGCACGAATAGTGCTAAGCTGGGAAGTT
>NW_012110141.1:2750855-2762898 GCF_000951045.1 Mandrillus leucophaeus
TGAGGTCAGGAGTTTGAGACCAGCCTGGCCAACATGGTGAAACCCTGTCTCTACTAAAAATACAAAAATTAGTTGGGTGTGGTGGCGGGCGCCTGTAATCCCAGCTACTCGGGAGGCTGAGGCAGGATAATTGCTTGAACCTGGGAGGCGGAGGTTGCAGTGAGCTGAGATCACACCACTGCACTCCAGTCTGGGCGACAGAGCGAGACTCCATCTCCAAAAAAAAAAGGAAAAAAGAAAAAAAGTCTCTTAATAACGTTATTACTTTATTATCACCTCAAATAATTAAAATTAAATAAAGTCAAAAATCCAGGTCCTCAGTCCCATTAGCCACATTTCTAGTGCTCAGTAGCCACGGGGGCTGGTGACCACCACGTGAAACAGCGTATTTAGTGCCTGATCATTGGTTCTCAGATCTGGCTACTCAGCAGAACCAAGAATCCACAGAAATGGCTTTTAAGAGCACAACCCCAAAGTCCCCAGCCCCAACCTTACTTACCCGGAGGCTGGAAAGGACTCTGGTTCCACAAGGCAGCCTGTGTTTTTTGATGGAGGGATGTGACAGGGACTGCATCTTTAACGTTTCCTCTTAAATACTGGAGACAGCTTCGAGGAGGAGATAACTGGATGTGTCTTAGTCCATTTTCTGTTGCTTGTAACAGAATACCTGAAACTGGGCAATTTGTATGGTAAAATAATGGTTTTTTTACTGCTCTGGAGGCTAAGTCCAAGGTGCAGTCCCTTCTTGCTGGTAGGGACTTTGCAGAGTATTGAGGCGGCACGGACGTCATATGGTAAGGGGCTGACTGTGTTACCTCTTTTCTTTTCTCATAAAGCCTAACTAGTTTCACTCCCATGATAACCCATTCATCTATGAATCGATTAATCCATTCTTGAGGGAAGAACCTTCATGACCCAGTCACCTCTTAAAGGCCCCACCTCTCAATACTGCCACGTTGAGAATTAAGTTTCAACATGAGTTTCGGAGGTGACAGGCATTCAAACCATAGCATGCTGCCTCTTAAATAATAAGCTCCTGTGGCATCCACTTCTGCATGCCTTGGACAGCTTTTAGACATCTATTTTCCTAGAGGGACAAGACCATCACCTGTGATCCTATGACCTTTTTGGCTTTAGGCCTAACAAGCAGGTTATACCCTCACTCACTTTCAAATCATTTTTATTGTCTTGCAGACAATTTACACAAGTTTCCACATAGAAAAGGATATATAAATATTTATACTGCTGCCAGGCACGGTGGCTCACACCTGTAATCCCAGCACTTTGGGAGGCCGAGGTGGGTGGATCACAAGGTCAGAAGATTGAGACCATCCTGGCTAACACGGTGAAACCCCGTCTCTACTAAAAATGCAAAAGAAAAAATTAGCCGGGCATGGTGGCGGGCGCCTGTAGTCCCAGCTACTTGGGAGGCTGAGGCAGGAGAATGGTGTGAACCCGGGAGGCAGAGCTTGCAGTGAGCTTGCAGATGGCACCACTGTACTCCAGCCTGGGTGACAGAGCAAGACTCTGTCTCAGAAAAATAAGTAAATATTTATACTGCTTAAAAACTAATAATAAATGCTATGGTCTGCATGTTTGTGTCACCTCATCATTCATATGTTAAAACCTAATCACTGAAGTGATATTAGGAGGTGGGGCCCTTGGGAGGTGATGAGGTATGAGGGTGGAGCCCGTATGATTGGTATTAGTGCCCTTCTAAAATAGCCCAACAGAGCTTGTTCACCCTTACACAGTGACAAGGCATCATCTGTGAACTGGGAAACAGGCTCTCGCCAGACACCAGAGCTGTTGGTGCATTGATCTTGGATTTCCCACCCTCCAGGACTCTGAGAAGCACATTTCTATTGTTTATAAGCCACCCAGTGGCTGGTATTTTGTTATAGCATCCCAGACTAAGACAAATAACAAATACTTGTATCCCTGACACCAGGTTAAAAGATAGAATTTACTTGTTTCTCAGGAGGCCCTTGTCCTCACCCCATCACTGCCCCATCCTCCCTAGAGGAATCTGCCAGCCCGAATTCTGTTAATCATGCACTCCTGTTCTTAGAGTTTGACCTCCTCTGTATCTCCCCCAATCCATGTATTGTTTATATACAAGGGGTTCTGCCGTGTCTGTTCTGCTGTGGCTTGCCCCCTTTTGTTCAACACTGTTTTTGAGCGTCATCTGTATGGATGCATGCAGTTGTCATTTATTTGCTTTTACTGCTGGATAGTGTCCAGTTGGGTGAATATATCACACTCTATGTCACACTCTCCCCAGGCTCCTTTAGGTGACATTGGGTTGGTTGCAGTGTTCTGTTATGATGGTGCTGCTGTGACTGTTCTTGTGCATGGACAGAAGTTCCTTTCAGGTGAATTTCTCAGAATGGAATTGCTGGGCAAAGGGCCAGCCGATAGTCAACTCATTTGATGCCAAAAGTGGTTGTACCAGTTCATCCTCCCCCTGCAAGGCGTAAGTCCTGATTCACTCTTCAAGTGCTGTGGTTTGACGGGGCTGGGGGCGACAAGGGGACACCTGGGAAGGAAAGCTGGGCTCCTTGCTGGCCACCCAGGCCAGTCCTTACCAGGGGATGGGCAACGATTGGGTCAAGTGGTTCCTGACCCATGGGCCTGAGACTTTAGGCCCAGAAACTACTATTTCCTCAAATGCATCCCATGAGCTGGCACTGTGTGAGCGAGCACACACATCTGAAGACTCAAGCTAGGCAAGCCTACCATGACTTGTGGTCCAAGGGCTCACGGGTGACCTGGAGTTAGAAGGAGAGGTGGCCACTGGGTGGCTTTAGAAAGAACACTCATCCTGGCCAGGTGCAGTCACTCACGCCTATAATCCCAGCACTTTGGGAGGCCAAGGTGGGTGGATCATGAGGTCAGGAGTAAGACCAGCCTGGCCGACATGGTGAAAACTCGCCTCTACTAAAAATATAAAAATTAGCTGGGCATGGTAGCACATGCCTGTAATCCCAGCTACTCAGGAGGCTGAGGCAGGAGAATCGCTTGAACCCGGGAGGCAGAGGTTGCAATGAGCCGAGATCATGCCACTACACTCCAGCCTAGGTGACAGAGTGAGACTCCGTCTCAAAAAAAAAAAAAAAAGGAAAAAGAAAAAAAACATTCATCCTATGACCTTGACCTCCAAGCTTTGCCTCCCTCAAGCAGAACAGAATGGAGCCTCCCTCAGGCAGAGGCCGACGTTTGCCTCTGACCTAGGTCTCCATGCTTTTGTTCAGAGCCTGAACACCCTCAGGCTCTGTACTTGGGGTATTTCTGTTCTCTTGTTTTATGCTCACGATTGTGAGGTTTGTTGTGAGTACCATGATCCCTTCCTTCAGAGGAGTAAACTGAGGTTCCAAAAGATTTAGCAGTTGCCCAAGGAATATTAAACTGACAAAAGCAGGTAGGATATAAAGCAAGGAGTATTTGGCAATGGTTCTTTTTTATGATTAAAAACAGCCGAAGAAAGACTTTTAACTTGTGCCTGTGAATGAGTAACCTACATTTGACCAAACCTCCCACCAATAACAACCATCAAATCTCTATTAAATTAAACACACACACACACAAACAAAAACAGCTATTGTGAAGGTATCAGCGACTAAGACAACTAAGGTTTGAGGGGCCAGGATCCTGGAGATTCGGGAACTTCCCGGAGGTGCGCCTGACATTCTCAGACGCTTGTCCTTGGATGTTTTGAGCACTGCTCTGATTGCTGGGAAAACAATTCCTTCCGCTGTGCACACACTGTGGGGCCAGACAGCTTGGGTTCAATCCCAGCTCTGCCACTTAATGTCTCTGTATCTGTGTAAGCAAGTTACCCTTTGGTGCGTCAGTTTCCTCATCTGTGAAACACAATCCTTGATCCTGATTGGTTAAGATTCCGTACTTGTGAATTTGCCCGCTTGCTAAAATCTGTTCCCCCAAAATCAGTACCCCTGGCCCTTTTGCGGTCGTTTCAAAGATGTGTGCAAAGCGGCAAAAAAAATGTGAGCTCCTCCAGGCTCATGTTCCCAGCCAAGGTTCGACAAAGTGCTGCCCTGCCTTCTTATTTCAGCTGTCATAGTGTAAAGAATGTCCTTTTCACAGTCTGGTTAATGCCATGCTTTTCACATTTTTATGCTGTTTTCTGGTGATTTCTCTGTTAAAATTGTCTCCAAGTGTAGTGCAAAGTTCAGCACGAGCAGGCTGTGATGTTCCTTACAGAGAAAATGCATGTGTTAGAGAAGCTTTGTCAGGCATGAGTTAAGGTGCTGTTGTCCTGAGGTCAATTAATTTGTTGTTATTGTTTGAGACAGGATCTCCCTCGTTGCCCAGGCTGTTGGAGTGCAGTGGTGTAATCATAGCTCACTGCAGCCTCTACCTCTCTGGTTCGGCCTCGTGAGTAGCTGGGACTACAGGTGCACCCCACCACACCCAGATAATGTTTTTGATTTTTTTTTTTAGGTGGAATTTTGCTCATTGACCAGGCTGGAGTGCAATGGTGCGATCTTGGCTCACTGCAACCTCCACCTCCCAGATTCAAGCAATTCTCCTGCCTCAGCCTCCTGAGTAGCAGAGATTACAGGCACATGCTATCACACCTCGCTAATTTTTGTGTTTTTAGTAGAGACGGGGTTTCATCATGTTGGCCAGGCTAGTCTTGAACTCCTGACCTCAGGTGATCCACCCGCCTCTGCCTCCCAAAGTGTGGGGATTATAGGCATGAGCCACAACACCCAGCCTCATGTTTTTTATTTTTCAAGTTGAAATGAGGTCTCTCTCTGTTGCTCAGGCTGGTCTCAAATTCTTCAGCTCAGGTAATCCTCCCACCTTGGCCTCCCAAAGTGCGGAGATTACAGGTGTGAGCTACCATGCCCAGCTAAGATCAGTGTTAATGAATCAACTATATATTTCATAAGGTATCCTTAAACAGAAATAAGGTTATATATTGATCGTTTGGTAACAATGTTGTGACCAACAGCTTACGGAGGACCTAGCCTTGTATTTCTCCTATAAATAATTTGCTCATTGAGTGTTTGTGGCAACTTTGTAGCACATAACTATTGAGAATAAGGATTGTAATAAGAGTACGTCCCTCACAGGATTGTAATGAGGACTGAGTCCATTTATGTAAAGGCTGAGAGCAGTGTCAAGCAGACGGTGAACACTCTAGAATGTGGGATAGCTCTAACAGTGGTTATCATGGCTGCCCTCTCACTTCTCCAGAGCCATGTGTTTCTAAGGTCTGCGCTCTGCCCTAACCTCCCACTCCACTGTCCACCAGCCCGTTTCCTTCTCCACTCACTTCCCAGCCCTGTGCCTTCTGCCTTCCCTTTTCTGAGTTTGCTAAGGGCACTGCTGGCTCAAGAGCAGTAACAGTCTCTCACCTCTTCTCTCCATGGCAACCAGTGACCTTTGGAGAATGTAAATCTTATCTCCAATCTCTTAAAGCCCTTCAGTGCCTTCCCAGGAGGAGGTCCAGCTGAGGTCCTTGGCAAGACCCAGGCCACCCCCGCCTCCCTCCATCAACTCCCCTGCATCTCTCCACTGCAGCTGCACCACTCTTGTACCCCACTGGCTCTTGTCTGATTATTTCCTTCATCTCCCCAGCTGGTCAGCAGAGCTGGTGGTAATCAACTCAGACCCTGTCGCCTGGATGCTCAGCAGTTAGGGACTAAAAAAAAATATCAACGGGTCACATTCTCTCCTGCAGATCTTGCTAATAAGATCTGTCAGACAGCAGTCAGCAGTCAGAGCCAATCTTCTGGACTTCAGCAGGCTTCTGCCTCTTACTATTTCCTGTTGCTTCTCTTAGTGACCTTTTAAGAGCATTGTGGATGCCTCCCTGAGTCCTGCTAAACACTCTGTAACCTGAACAGCCTGCAGTAGCCCTGCCCTGCAGACCTTCCTGATGTGATGGAAATGCTGTGTCTGCACCACTAGCCACATGTGGCCACAGGATTCTTGAAACTGGTGGTGCAGTTGAGGAGCTGACTTTATTTTACCTCATTAAATTTAAATGTGAATAGCTACATGTGGCTTGTTAGCTAGCCTATTGGACAACACGGGCTTAGAGAGACACAGGGAGACCTCACTGTAATGCACTAAAAGGTCAAAAAAAAAATCCTAAGAAATATTCCTAAAAAACTTTAACATAGGGCCGTGTGCGGTGGCTCACGCCTGTAATCCCAGCACTTTGGGAAGCTGAGGAAGGCAGATCACTTGAGGCCAGGAGTTCAAGACCAGCCTGGCCAACATGGTGAAACCCTGTCTCTACTAAAAATACAAAAAATCGGGTGTGGTGGCGGGCGCCTGTAGTCCCAGCTACACGGGAGGCTGAGGCACGAGAATCACTTGAACCCGGGAGGCCGGGGTTGCAGTGAGCCAAGATCGTGCCACCGCACCCCAGCCTGGGTGACAGAGTGAGACTTCATCTCAAAAACGAAAAACAAAAACCAGAAAAAAAAAAAAAAACACTTTAGCATGATTATGTAACCAAAATGCAGGTTAGTTGTTCACCGGATGCAGAGTCCAATTAACAACAGCAAGGCCTGGTACCAAAAAAAATTGAATTTATTCCGAAACTAGCTTGGGTAAAGGGTACAAAGCGTCCTGCCTTTCTTTAAAAGTGCTGCTTCCCCTTTGAAGCAGAAAGTAGACACTTTTACAAGGTAAGGGGGGAAGTGTGCAAGGGCAAGTAGGGGGGTCCCTCTGCTAGTTCTGTGCCTACTCTACAGGACAGTCGACTTGGCACCTTCCTGGTTAGAAATAAGCTGTAGCAGTGGCCAAGTGGGCATGCTTTCAATATGCCCTCCTAGGGAAAGAGAGTCCTGAGGCAACCCCCGATGGTGGAAGTTCCAGGCCACCACCCACTGGAGGGGAAAGTTCTGTGGTGGGTTTGCTTTGGTCTGCAAATCTGCTGGCAAGCGGGGGAGAGATCTGTGCTCTGGAAGAGCACACAGATAGAAAAGCTGGCCCTGCAGGGAATGTGTGGTGAGGGGAGGTGAAAGGTTGTATTTGCATTTCTGAAGGGCTAAGTAGGAAACCGAGAACCAGGGGAGAGGAGAAGAGAGGAGAGGAGATTTTTTTTTTTAAGAAAAGTAACATATTCCCTTTTTCTTAGAAAAAGTGGAGCACCCGGTTATAGGCACTCTTGAATGTAGAAGTAGCAATATATAAATTATGCATTAATGGGTTATAATTCACTGAAAATAGTAATGTACTTCTTAACTTTGGCTTTCAGAGTTCGAACCTCCGTGGCCTCAATCAGATTCGGAATGTCAAAAAGCAGAGTGTCTATTTGATGAATTTGAGGAAATCGGGAACTTTGGGCCACCCAGGGTAAGATAAAACACCTTCCACTTCATAGGTATCTTCCTCCCTCCTTCCCTCCCTCTCCCATTAGAACCTGGTTTTCTTCCTAAGCAGCAATGTGACTGAGTATCCACCACATTCTTTTTAATGAAATAGTATTAGATCGTATGGATGTGACATAATCCATTTAACCCATCCCCTATTGTTGGACATTCAGGTTGTTTCCAGAGTTTCAATATTATTTTATTCAGTATACTAATAGTTAGGGCAAGCCATGCTGCTATCACAAATAGACCCAAATATTTAATGGCTCACACGGATAATGTTTGTGTCCTCCTCTCTGGGCAGTACAAGGTTGGCATACCTTGTGAAGTGAATTAGGAACTACACTCATTCCAGCTTCCAGTTTGGTCCTTATGTGTCAGTGCCTTACTATCTTCTGCATTGTTGAGTCTCATTCACTTTATCCAAGTTCCATTTGCCAGAAAGGGCTAGAAGCACAGAAGGGCTGGAAGTGGCATTTGTTCCTCACTCACAATCTGGTGGGAAGAACTTAGTGGCGTGGACTCAGCTAACTGTAAGGGAGGCTGGGAAATGTAGTCTAGGGAGTGCCCTGGAAGAAGCCAGCACTGCATTCCCCATGGAAAGCTGTCAGGCACGGCTACAGTCTACCCCCTGCCAACCAGTATCTGCATGGACCCTCCTTCCACACTCAGATGCATTTATCCCCAGCCCCAAGAGAGCCAACCGATGCTTGTGTGGTCACCACAGCCACCTGTCCGAGATTTCCAGGTGACATGCAGTCTCCTCTCTGTCAGCTTTAGTAATGGCTTCTTCAAAACCTACACACAGACACAAACAGACACACACACACACACGCACACACACACACACGCGCGCACACACACACACACGATGGAGAGGGGCAGGATAACTGCAGCCGTAACTCCATTCAGAAAAGAGGCACAGTGCTGACCACCCGCAGCCCTGGAGACTTGCTGGGCAGCACTGGGTCAACCTCTACCCTGGCAGAGGAGAATGTGCCTCCAAAATCCCTGCTTCAGCTTCCCAGGGGGCTCCTCCTCCTCCTCCTTGTCTGTTATTTTCCTTGGCCACAGGGGAGGCAGGCAGTGGGAAGGGTGCCCTCCTCAGGGGTGAGCAGCCTTCACAGCCCACTTCCTGCTGATAACAGTTTGGGGTTCCACAGGCTGTTTTAAGACTCCAATCAGCTATTTCAGGCCAGACTCATTTTTTTTCTCTCTCTCTCTGTTGTTTTGTTTTGTTTTTTATGAAATCACACCCTGTGACCCAGGCTGGAGTGCAGTGGTGCAATCTTGGCTCACTGCAGCCTCCATCCCCCGGGTTCAAGCAATTCTCCTGCCTCAGCCTCCTGAGTAGCTGGGACTATAGGCATGCAGCGCCACACCTTGCTAATTTTTGTATTTTTAGTAGAGACGGGGTTTCACCATGTTGGCCAAGCTAGTCTCAAATTCCTGACCTCGGGTGATCCACCCACCTCGGCCTCCCAAAGTGCTGGGATTACAGGCATGAGCCACCGCGCCCAACCCAGACTCGTTTTTCTTTGAGAGTAGGCTTCTCCCAAAAGTAGGCTTCTGATCTATTCACTTTCAGGCAGTCCTATGTGCCAGGAACCACATCCAAATTTCCTCCCTGGATGGGAGCCTCAGGCTGCCTTATCTCCTTGCATGCCCCCATGCCCAGCTCTCTCAGCCTAAGGGCAGGTACCATGAGGTCATGTTAAACAATAAGATTGGAGACCAGCAATGCCCTCAGCCTGTGTTTTGCAGCTGGACTGGGTCTCTTGTTTTGACTCAATGGGAAACCTTTGCTGTTCAAAGCCTTAGCTTCTCTGGCTGAGTGCAGTGGCTCATGCCTGTAATCCCAGCACTTTAGGAGGCCAAGGCGGGCAGATCACCTGAGGCCAGGAGTTCACTCACGACCAGCCTGGCCAACATGGTGAAACGCTGTCTCTACTAAAAATACAAAAAATTAGCCGGACGTGGTAGCGGGCACCTGTAATCCCAGCTACTTGGGAGCCTGAGGCAGGAGAATCGCTTGAACCTGGGAGACAGAGACTGCAGTGAGCCGAGATCATGCCATTGCACTCCAGCCTGGGTAACAAGAGCAAAACTCCATCTCAAAAAAAGAAGAAGAAAAAAAAGGCCTTAGATTCTCCCTTTGACTTTCCACGTTTGTGCAGCCTTTTATTTCCAATGCTCCATTTCATTCCATCTGCTGGCTTACTCTTTTCTTGTCACATCTATTAAAAACAATAAGAAGCCACCCGTATTCAGGAACATTCTAACTGTCCCCAGAGCTATATGCTCAGTAGGCTTACAGTTGGCCCCCCAGGTTTTCTGAGACTCAGATTTCCAGAGGGCTTTGCATGGCTCACAAGGTCTGAAGAGCCTCTGAACCTCCCAGCCTGCGGTGTCTGTTCATTGACTTTGCCACAGTCTCAAAGGGGCACAGCATGCCGCATGTTTGAGTTTTTTGCTTTGGTGGTATCCATTTCCAGCCTTGGCTTCCAGCATTCCTCCCCCAACAGACTCTCTGTCGCTTTCTCCTTACTCCTTCTGGCAGTCTGGGAGGTTGCATAGGGCCCTTGCAGGATGCCCCAAGTCCAGCTCCCTCTGGCCTGTGGGAAGCACACCCTTGACCTGCCATGTATAGGAAGACAGCCCACTTCTGCCAGGGCCCAGCTCTCTGCTGGCAGGTAGCACCTTCCAACCTCTTCACTTTGGACTTTATAACTGTCAGGTATAAAGTCAGTTATGTCTTTATGTTTCTCAAATTCTTCAACACATGTCAACCAACCTCTCCTACCCATTCTCTCCAGCTCACTCTCAAAACACAACCTATCTGTCCAGCTCACTCACAAAACACACCCTATCTGTCCAGCTCACTCTCAAAACACACCCTTTCTCTCCAGCTCACTCTCAAAACACACGCTATCAGGCCAACCACTCCTTTTAAAGGACATCTCCTCACCAATCCTCAGGTAGCCTTCCCCACATTGTATCCTGGAAGTGGGTGATGGACTGGGTGGGGAAGAGGGTCATATGGCAAATCTGTATGTCTTACAGTAATTGTCTAGCAGCCCCTGGTGTCTTACTTTAGGCCCCTTGGAAACTTTCAGATAGTGGAGTTGTCTGTTACATATCTTATAACCTACAGATATTAATATATCCTCACAGGGGCACAAAAGCTCTTACAAGGATATTTATTATGATAATACTTTTATTGTTATAATTTACATGCCATAAAACTCACCATTTTAAAATGTGTAATGCAAGCGTTTTTAGTATATTCACAAGGCTGTGCAGCTATCACCACTATCTAATTCTGGAACATTTTCATTACTCCAGAAGGAAACCCTATTCGTATTAGCAGTCACTCCCCCATTCCGCCTTTCCCTAAAACCCAGCAATCACTAATCTACTTTCTGTCTCTGTGGATTTAAAGTAATTTTAAATTTGAAAAATAGTATCTGTAAGGAAATGTGTCCAGTCACGAGCATACAGCTTGATGAATTTGCAAAAAATTGAGCAGTCCCGTGAACATACCCTGTAAGCTCAAGACATAGAATGTTAGCAGCCGCTGCAAGCAAGCTGCCTGCTCACCTCTAGCCATTAACCCCTCCCTCTCTTCCTTCTAGTCATTAACCCCTCAGAGTTTAACTATTCTGATTACCAATAGCATAGGTTAGTTCTGCCTGTTTTTTCACTTTATATAAACTGTCTCATTAAGTATAAACATGTTTGTGTATACTTGTGTATTTCTTTCTATCACAATGATGTTTGTGAGATTCATCCATACGGTTCCTATAGACAATTCTATTTTGCAGTGTAGTATTCCATTGTATGACTATACCATAATTTATTTATCTATGGTATTACAAAGGAGTACTTGGACAGTTTCCAGTTTGGGGCTATAGGATAGTTATGATACAAATATTTTAGTGTAGTACATGTCTTTTGGTGAACCTGGGCACACATTTCTGTTGGGTATAGCCCCTAAGAGTGGAACTGATGGGTCATAGCATGTAAATGCATTCAACTTTAGTAGATACTGTCCAACAGTTTTCCAAAGTGATTGTCCAACTTACTTGCCTATCAGCAGTATCTGAAAAGTCTAGTTGCTTCTTTTCTTGGCCAGCTCTTTTTTCTTTTCTTTTATTTTACTGTAAAGACAGGGTTTCACTTTGTCACCCAGGATGGAATGCAATGGCACCATCACAGCTCACCGCAGCCTTGACCTCCCTGGCTTGGGTGATCCCTCCCACCTCAGGCTCCTGAGGAGCCAGAACTACAGGCATGTGCCCCACACCCAGCTAGTTTTTTTAATTTGTTTGTAGAGATGGGGTCTCTACGTTGTCTCAGACTCCTGGGTTCAAGTGATCCTTCTCCCTTGACCTCCCAAAGTTCTGGTATTACAGGCATGAGCCACTGTACCCAGCCCATGGCCAGCTCTTGATACAATCCGTCTCTTTCTTTTCTTTTTTTTCCTTTAATGTGAGAAGTGTTAAATAATCTTTTTTTGATATTACACATAAACCACACTAAAATGTCTTTCAGTAAGTAAAATGACCCATTTTAGATACAGAAAATTCTAATTGGATTGGCACAGTTAAGGCCAAAAATATAAAGTTGACATTGCTACCTTATCTTCAGCCCTTGCCTTTAAGAGGCAAATGAACACAAAATAC
>NW_012110141.1:2764974-2765553 GCF_000951045.1 Mandrillus leucophaeus
ATCTCAGCTCACTGCAAGCTCCGCCTCCAGGATTTCAGCAATTCTCCTGCCTCAGCCTCCCGAGTAGCTGGGACTACAGGCGCCCGCCACCTCGCCCGGCTAGATTTTTGTATTTTTAATAGAGACGGAGTTTCACCATGTTGACCAGGCTGATCTCGAACTCCTGACCTCAAGTGATCCACTCACCTCATCCATCCAAAGTGCTGGGATTACAGGCGTGAGCCACTGCGCCCAGCCGGTGTTCTTTATATATTCTGGATGAATCATTTTTCAGATGTATGCAATATGAATATTTTCTCCCACTTTGTGATTTGCCCAACAAAATTTTGGGCAAAAGCAAAATTTTAATAACAAAAGCAATGGAAGCATCCTTCATGTCCAGCTAAAGAGGACTGGATAAATAACATAAAATTAAATATTATAAAAATCCATAGGTGCTAATATAGAACAATTTCTAAGACATAATTAAGTGAAAAAATGCAAATTTCTAAGACACAATTAAGTGAAAAAATGCAAAATGCTTCATTTGTATATTAAAAAGAATATGCAGATAGAAGGATACAGAAAAGACTTTTTTTT
>NW_012110141.1:2765603-2767418 GCF_000951045.1 Mandrillus leucophaeus
AATGTGAGAAGTGTTAAATAATCTTTTTTTGATATTACACATAAACCACACTAAAATGTCTTTCAGTAAGTAAAATGACCCATTTTAGATACAGAAAATTCTAATTGGATTGGCACAGTTAAGGCCAAAAATATAAAGTTGACATTGCTACCTTATCTTCAGCCCTTGCCTTTAAGAGGCAAATGAACACAAAATACAGGTGAATCTTGCTGGGTTCTGAGACAGTGAAGGAATTTCCTCCAGTATTTAAATATATTTACATAACCAGTTACATAAATCTAAATATAAAAAAATCTCCAATAGATTTTAAGATGGCATTCATCATCTTTGTGAAAAGTTGAACATTACTAATGAAATCTGATCATATCTTTAGAAGGAATAAACAATGATAGTATTTACTGAATCAGAGTAACTTGGGTTTTTTTGTGTTTTTGTTTTGTTTTGTTTTGTTTTTTGTTTTGAGATAGAGTTTTGCTCTTGTTGCCCAGGCTAGAGTGCAGTGGCGCCACCTCGGCTCACTGCAACCTCCGCCCCCTGGATTCAAGCGATTCTCCTGCCTCAGCCTCCCGAGTAGCTGGGATTACAGACTCGCCCCACCATGCCCAGCTAATTTGTATATTTTTAGTAGAGGCGAGGGTTCACCATGTTGGCAAGACTGGTCTCAAACTCCTGACCTCAGGTGATCTACCTGCCTCAGCTTCCCAAAATGCTGGGATTACAGGCATGAACCACCACGCCCAGCCTTTTTTTTTTTCTTTTTTTGAGACGGAGTCTCACTCTGTCACCCAGGCTGGAGTGCAGTGGCGCAATCTCAGCTCACTGCAAGCTCCGCCTCCAGGATTTCAGCAATTCTCCTGTCTCAGCCTCCCAAGCAGCTGGAGACTATAGGCGTGCACTACAAGCCCAGCTAATTTTTGTATTTTCAGTAGAGACAGGGTTTCACCATATTGTTCAGGCTGGTCTTGAACTCCTCACCTCAGGTGATCCGCCTGCCTCAGCCTCCCAGAGTGCTGGGATTACAGGCGTGAGCCACCGCACCAGGCCCAGAATTACCATTAAAATTCAAAACACCGAACATACTCATTTAACCACAAGCCAGTCTTAGTTAAATCAGGACTGCCCAACAAACATATTCTGTCAGTCATTCCTGATCTGAATTCTGGTTTATGAGGTCTGTTAAATGATGGTACACATAAAAGGGTCATAAGACATTTCTGTTTTGTAATAAATAAGACAGTGGATAATTATTATTCATTAGTAGCTTTTTTGAGATAAGCTACCAAGTCTGTCTTTTCTGCCTTCTTCTTAATGCTGGCAAAGATCATTTTTGTTCCAGGGATGTACTTCCTGGGATTCTCCAAATACTCCATCAGTGTGTCCTCTCCCTAGGTGATGCCTTTGCTCTTATTGGCGTCTGTGTAAGGGAATCCAACGGCCTGACCTGTCTTCTGCTCAAAAAGACAGACCATGGAGATTTGGCTCAGTTTTGTGCTTGCCCCCTTTTCCATAGTGTGACACTGGGCATACTTCTGAACAAAAATCTTTCCCAACATCACCCGCATTAAATTCTCTCTTTCATCACTGGTGCTACGAGGGTTCCCGCCCTTTTACATTTTAACCATTCTGGTGGCATCTCACTGTGATTTTTTAATTTCCATTTTCCTGAAGATTAACAAAGTTGAGCACCTTTTTATGTGTTCATTGAACATTTGGGTATCTTTTATTTATGAAATCTATTCAAGTATTTTGCCCATTTTTTTCTGTTGATTTTTCTTTTTCTTATTTATTTGTAGGTCTTCTTTTTTTTTTTTTTTT
>NW_012110141.1:2768728-2785430 GCF_000951045.1 Mandrillus leucophaeus
TTCCAAAGTGCTGGGATTACAGGCATGAGCCACCTTGCCACCTGGCCCAGAAAGGACTATTATTTGTAGTTGCTTCTGGGAATGGGGGCTGCCTGCTTCTTTCTGTAACCCCTTCCGTGCTGTTTAAATTTTTACTTTGGGCCGGGCATGGTGCCTCACACCTGTAATCCTAACATTTCGAGAGGCCGAGGCACGTGGCTCACTTGATATCAGGAGTTTAGACCAGATACTGCACTCCAGCCTGGGTGACAGAGTGAGACTCCGTCTCGAAAAAAAAAGGACAAACTTTTACTTTGTACATGTTATTTTCATCAGTTTAATGAACTTAAATAACAAGTGTGTAAATTTGGTATTAGTAAAATGAAAGTGTTTGGTAATTGTGTGTTTTGGGTTTTGTGTTTCCCCTGCAGCTCTCTAGATGACACCACCTATGAAAGACTAGCAGAGGAAACGCTGGACTCTTTAGCAGAGTTTTTTGAAGACCTTGCAGACAAGCCATACACCTTTGAGGACTATGATGTTTCCTTTGGGGTACCTCTTGACTTCTTTTATTTTTCTGTTTCCCCCTCTAAGAATTTTAGTTCACTAAAATGAAGAATTCCCCTGCAGCAGAGCTAAGCATCACGTAGCATGGAGTTGTGGGTAGGATTAAAAGACTAGGGCTCCGGGAAGCGGAGGTTGCAGTGAGCCGAAATCACGCCACTGCACTCCAGCCTGGGCTGCAGAGCAAGACTCCGTCTCAAATAAATAAATAGATAAGACTAGGCTTCAAGCTGCAGCCCAGCTCTGCCAGGCTTGTTGTGACCCTGGGCAAGTCACTCAGCCTCTCTGAGCCTCATTTTCCGGCTTCAGTGGATACCCATGAAGACAAATCAGAGAGGGGCCAGAATGTGTGTTTGTCCGGCAGGCAGATGGAACAAACAACAAACTAGACCTGCAGTTCTTCAGCAGGGGTAAGAGAACTGCCCAGAAGTTATTCAGATTACAGAGAGTTGAGCCCTGCTCCTGTGAGACAGTGATGGGGTAGGTCGGGTGCATTCCTGGGAAGCATATTTTTGAAAAGCTCACCTGGGATTCTAATGTGTGTCTCTACGTCTTGTTCCTAGAGATTTTGATTACTTGGACTGGGGTGTGGCATGGCCTGGGCAGGGCACTGGAATTTTTAAGCTCCACAGATAATTCCAATGTGCAGCTCGTATGAGAACTTGTTTTTTTTTTTTTTTTTTTTAGAGAGTCTCACTCTGTCGCCCAGACTGGAGTGCAGTGGCGCCATCTCGGGTCACTGTGACTTCCGCCTCCTGGGTTCAGGCAATTCTCCTGCCTCAGCCTCCCGAGTAGCTGGGATTACAGGCACCTGCCACCATGCCCGGCTACTTTTTGTATTTTAGTAAAGATGGGGTTTCACCATGTTGGTTAGGCTGGTCTTGATCTCCTGACCTCAAATGGTCCACCCCCCTCAGCCTTCCAAAGTGTTGGGATTACAGGCATGAGCCACCAGATCAGGCTTGGTGTGAGAACTTCTGAGTTGGATGAAACATTAGCCCCAGATCCTAGAAGCCAGGGAAGTGCTGGTCTTTATCGACTGGCCACCAGGTGGCAGATTTGGGCAAGGGTCTGCCTTTGGAATTAGAATTATTGCTTAGGCCTTAGAGTAGTTCTTTTTTTGCCAGAGGCAGAAGATCCCTCGAAGATGGTTTTCTGGGTTGGTTTGTTTGTCTGTTTGTTTGTTTGTTTTTTGAGACGGCGTCTCCGTCTGTTATTCAGGCTGGAGAGCAGTGGCATGACCTCACTGCAACCTCTGCTTCTCGGGTTCAAGCAATTCTCCTGCCTCAACCTCCCGAGTAGCTGGAATTACAGGCACACGCCCCCACACCCAGCTAATTTTTGTATTTTTAGTAGAGACAGTGTTTCACCACATTGGCCAGGCTGGTTTTGAACTCCTGAACTCAAGTAATCCTCCCACCTCAGCCTCCCAATGTGCTGGGATTACAGGTGTGAGCCACAGCGCCCAGCCCCTCAAAGATGTTAATTCTCTTGATGGCAATTAACTAATACCAGGAAATGTCACGAAGCGTGTATTTTGGATTCAGTCATGGAATTGTTGAGGGCAATCAGCCATCAGACTAAAGGGATAGAAATGGTGTTGGAAATTGCAGCGGGAGCACTGGATGGAGAAGGCACTCCACATGATGGAGCAAGCAACCAAGTCTTCCAGAAGGTATCAAGCCTGACTATAAGGACAGTGAGGGAAGAGCAGAATTAGATGATTGGTTGATACCAGTGGTGAAGTCAGTCTTTTTTTTTTTTTTTTTTTTCTTTTTGAGACAGTCTCGCTCTGTAGCCTAGGCTGGAGTGTAGTGGCGCGATCTTGGCTCACCGCAACCTCCGCCTCCTGGGCTCAAGCGATTCTCTTGTCTCAGCCTCCCAAGCAGCTGGGACTACAGGTGCCTGCCACCACGCCCGGCTAATTCTTTTTATATTTTTAGTATAGACAGGGTTTCGCCCTGTTGTTGTCAGGCTAGTCTTGAACTCCTGACCTCAGGTAATCCACCTGCTTCGGCCTCCCAAAGTGCCGGGATTACAGGCAGCTCCAAAGTGCTGGGATTACAGGCGTGAGCCACCACACATGGCCTCAAGTTAGTCTTTTGAAGGGCTAGTTTCTGTTTAGCCCTTAGCGGGGAAAAGAAACTAATGGCAGTTAGTGAGGGAGGAAGTAGAACAAGGCCTGTTGAAACTCCTTTCCCATCATGGCCAAAACTTAAATTTTTTTAAGGTATCTCTGGGCTCCCCTTGGCCAAGAGATGGTTTGTTGAGTCGGTTGGGAGCTTAGAATTTTATTTTTATTTCTCACATCATTGACTCAATTTGAACCAGGTGACAAAACCTTTTGCTCTCAGTAGTGGGTCACAGAACCTTCCTGATTTCTGCCCTGAGAGTGTCTCTCTTAAGACAATATTAGGCTGGTAGACTTTCCAAATTCTGTAACCTATTCTTTCAAAGGAAGAGATGCCTATATTTTTCTAGCCAATTCATATGCTTTGAGTATCACTCAAGGGTAAAATTGTTTCTAACAAATCATTTACTAATTAGCAAATGTTTTAAGTGTAGATTTAGAAAGCTAAAGATATATAGTGGCTGCCATCTGTAGTTTGGACTTGTGATTAACTACATTGAAACGCTAACTGTACCCTAGAGTGTGAATTACTGATTAGAGTCCTTCAGGTGCTAACTAATTTATGTATTTCATGTTTGATATTAATATTACTTGAGCTTTGTGGGAGGGCAGTCTTTTCCTCCCCTGAGGTATAGCTGGAAGTTACCTCCTTTGTGAAGCTTTCCTAGATACTCTTAAGCAGACATGGTCCTTCTTTTCTTCCTTGCCCAGCACTCTGAGGATGACTCTGTGGAGCACTGATCCCTCTGTGTTGTAATTGTCTATTTACATGTCAGCTACCACCTATAATGGACTGACCTCCTTGACAGCAGGGATGCTGTCCATTCTTTTGTGTCCAGAATTGGTGGGTTCTTGATCTCACTGACTTCAAGAATGAAGCCGGGGACTCTCGCGGTGAGTGTTACAGTTCTTAAAGATGGTGTGTCCAGAGTTTGTTCCTTCAGACGTTCAGATGTGTCTGGAGCTTCTTCCTTCTGGTGGGTTTGCGGTCTCACTGTCAGGAGTGAAGCTGCAGACCTTGGTGGTGAGTGTTGCAGCTCTTTAAGGCAGTGTGTCCGGAGTTGTTCCGTCTTCCCGGTGGGTTCGTGGTCTCCTTGACTTTAGAAGTGAAGTTGCAGACCTTCATGGTGAGTGTTATAGCTCATAAAGGTAGTATTGACCTAAAGAGTGAACAGCAGCAAGATTTATCGCAAAGAGCGAAAGAACAAAGTTTCCACAGTGTGGAAGGGGACAAACAAAGTTTCCACTGTGTGGAAGGGGACCCAAGCAGGTTGCTACTGGCTGGCTCCGGCAGCCTGCTTTTATTTCCTTGCTGACCCCACCCACATCCTGCCAATTGGTCCATTTTACAGAGAGCTGATTGGTCTATTTTACAGAGAGCTGATTGGTCTGTTTTGACAGAGTGCTGATGGGTGTGTTTATAATCCTTGAGCTAGACACAGAGTACTGATTGGTGTATTTACAGACCCTGAGCTAGACACAGAGTGCTGATTGGTGCGTTTACAATCCTTGAGCTAGACACAGAGTGCTAGACAGAAAAGTTCTCCAAGTCCCCACTAGGTAGGCTAGACACAGAGTTCGCTATTGGTGTATTTACAAACCTTGAGCTAGACACAGAGTACCGATTGGCGTATTTACAAACTTTGAGCTAGACACAGAGTGCTAATTGGTACACATACAATCCTCCAGCTAGAAATAAAAGTTCTCCAAGTCCCCATCCGGCTCAGGAGCCCAGCTGGCTTCACCTGGTGGATCCTGCACTTGGGCTGCAGGCAGAGCTGCCTGCCAGTCCTGAGCTGCACCTGCACTCCTCAGCCCTTGGGCTGTGGATGGGACCCAGCGCCACAGAGCAGGGGGCGGGAGTGGGGGCAGCGCCCCTAGGGGAGGCTTGGGCGGTGCGGGAGTCCACCTTAGGCGGGGGAGTGCAGACATGGCGGGCTGCAGGTCCGGAGCCCTGCTCCGTGGGGAGGCAGCTAAGGCCCTGCGAGAATTTGAGTGCAGCGCTGGCGAGCCAGCACTGCTGGGGGACCCCACGCAACCTCTGTAGCTGCTGGCCCAGGTGCTAAGCCCCTCACTGCTCTGGGCCAGCGGCTCCGCAGGCCAGGCCGCTCCTTGTGGGCCCCCCCCCCCCGGAGCCTGCGCCCACGCCCACCAGAACTCGCACTGGCCCGTGAGCGCCCAGCACAGCCCCGGTTCCCGCCTGCGCCTCTCCCTCCACACTCCCCACAAGCAGAGGGAGGCGGCTCGACCTCAGCCAGCCCAAAGGGACTCCCACCATACCGTGGCGAGCTGAAGGGCTCCTCAAGCACTGCCAGAGTGGACGCGGAGGCCAAGGAGGCGCTGAGTGAGGGCTGCTAGCACATTGTCACCTCTCACTGTGATCCCAGTATCTGGAACAGTGCCAAGTACATAGTAGGGACTTAATAAATATTGATTCACTATGTAAATGAGACTTTTCCAAAACATGCTTTCATTGATGCCTCTCAGCATTTATACACCTTTTACCAACTTACTACTGGCCAAGTAGACAAATGAAAGCAGTAATCCAGATAAACCCAAGAAGACATCTGTTCTTCTCTTTTCTCCCTGTGGAGGGGGAGACTTAAGTGGCTTCTTAACTGGTGTGTCATCTGATCAAGTGGTCCAGGTAATGGATGGATGCCAATGTCTGGCCCCAGGCTTCACCCCGTACTGGCACTGGTCATTACAGAAGACACTGCACCAGAGCTGAAAGCACCTCTTGTCACTAGGCAGCTGTGGAGTCTACTGCACTTGACCTAGCAAAATCTGCCTAGAGACTGTTAGAGTCATCACACTATCTGAAGTTACCTCCAAACTGCCCTCCTTTTTTTCCCAGGTGGAGTCCTGGCCTCTTAGATATTTTAATGAGGATTTGCTTGTTGACATGTTCTTTATTCACTAAGGTGTCAGCATATTACTGTCTTAGAGCTGAGGGTTCTTCATCTTTTTTGGATCAATACCTCCCTCTAAGAATCTGATGACTGCTCCGGTCCCTCTCCCAAGAAAAACTTCCATACTCGCCGGTAAAAAAAAAAAAAAAAAAAAAAACTTTAAACACATTAAATTTAACAGAGTTTTACTGAGCAAAGAATGATTCACAAATTGGGAAGGCTGCAACCAGAACAGGTTCAGAGAGACTCCATAGTGCGCCACGTGGTTGGAGAGGATTTAGGATTTATGCACAGAAAAAGGAAAGTGACATACAGAAAATAAAAGTGAGGTACAGAAACAGCCGGCTTGGTTACAGCTTGGTGTTTGCCTTAAACATGGTTTGAACAGTTGGCCGCCTTTGATTAGCCAAAACTCGGTGATTGGTAGAAGAGTAGATTACAGTTCACTATGTAGAGAGAAGCCCTTAGATCCAAACTTAAAATATGTAAGGAGGCAGTTTTAGGCTACACTTCATTTAGCACACTCAGGAATACCATTTCAGCTTCAAGCTGTAAGTGTTTGCAGCCCCCTGAGACCACTTAATCCCAAGTTAAAAACCTCTGCTCAGAGGCAGCATCTTTGGGTTTTTTTTTTTTTTTTTTTTTTGAGACAGAGTCTCACTCTGTTGCCCAGGCTGGAGTGCAGTGGCACAATCACAGCTCACTGCAACCACCACTTCCCGGGCTCAAGGGATTCTCCTGCCTCAGCCTCCCAAGTAGCTGGAATTACAGGCGCACGCCACTATGTCCAGCTAATTTTTTTTGTATTTTTAGTAGAAATGGGGTTTCAGCATTTCACCATGTTGGCATGGCTGGTCTTGAACTCTTGACCTCAGGCGATCCAACTGCCTCGGCCCCCCAAAGTGCTGGCATTGCAGGCATAGATCACTGCTCCCAGCCCAGTGAGGCACCATCTTATTGGATATGGAGACAAAGAATCTGCCTTAGCATCCTGGATTTGTATTTTCTTTCCAAGAGTCCTTAAATGAATTTCTAACTTTTGTGAGCCACAAGTTCCTCAGCTATGAAATTAGTGACATTAACCTCCGCTCTTCAGATTTGTATGAGGATCAACTAAAATGACATAGGGAAAAAACGCATCCTAGCAAGTTGGTATCTACTTTAGAAATGAAGGAGGTCATGTGTATGTGAAGTCTCCAGACTCAACATGCCATCTTATATGTGTCTGTTTCTACAAGTGAGCTGGTGACAACAGTAATCGCTATTTTGGCTCATACATGGGTAAGGCTGATCTTGACTAGGAGGAGTCGATAAGACTCACCAGCTGTGGCCACTGTCTGTGCTGATTGGCTAGTGCCCATGTCTCAGAAACTGCTACATATTTTGACTATTCCTCCTGCACTTAAGGGCATGCACACTCCCAAAATAGACTCAGATTGTCTAAGGAATAATAATGATAAAGAGAAAGCCCTCTTTATGTGGTCTATTTGGAGTCAGTTCCAAAAGCATTAAGAATTTCTGCTGAACTAATGCAGCTAGTTTCTTTCCTGCCACCACTTTCCTTCTAAAATAGTTTCAAGATCTGTGGGGGAAAACATCTAATTACAGTGAACGGACTGGTGGGAGGAAGTTAAGCATTGGGGTTTTCTGCCCTGTGGAACCTTGTCCTAACTTGGGCAGATGGTATCACACTACCTGGTCATCATCCGCTCATTCACTGTTTGACCAGTTGGTCATTCATCCACAAATGTCCTTTTTGCAGGAGGAATGAAGGTGCTAGATCTGCAGATGCTAGCATGAAAAGACAAATCTCCTGCTGCCAAGGTGCTTAAAGGAGTGGAGGTCAGGGGACAAGCAAGCAGACAGGCAGCTGTGAATGCAGACAGGAAGCACCACGAGGCAGTGGGACCCACCGAGTGGTATCAGGGTAGAGATGAGCGGGTCTCGTGTGGGGAGGGAGGAAGTGGACTGCAGAGAAGGTGATGGGGCGAAAATAGCTTGAGAGGTGTGGAGCTAGAAGGGCTCTCACATTTGTTTATTAATATGCCCTTTGCAAAAGAGTGGCCTGATGCCTGGAGTCACTCAAAAGATTTCCAATTCCACTAGGAAAGAGTCTATTTTGGCTTCAGTGGTTGTATGTGCACCCCCTGATTTGCTGTGTGCTGAGGCATTGTGGTGATGGACGCAAGTGCAGAGACCTTGAGCATGCATCAGACTCTAGTTCTTGCCCTGAGTCCTCGAAGGAGGCAGGAGAGACATCATGGGAGACAGGCACCGCTGATCAGTGATGAGACCAGACCTGCAACTCGCATCTTTTACTCAGTCCTCTGCCCTTTCTGCTGGATGGTGCCCCCCCAGTATAGGGTGCAACACACAATTGGAGCATTTAAGGGCCACAAAGAGGACAGATTACCAATGCTTGTGTGTTGATTCTTTGAGCCTGTTATCTCATGGAAAAATCATTTATAAAACTCTGTGTATGGGATGAGTGGGAAATAGAGAGTGAGTATTAATGGGTGCAGGGTTTCTTTTTGGGGCAATGGAAACAGCCTGGAATTAAATAGTGGTGATGTTTGCACACTTTGTGAAATACTAAAAACTCCTGAATTGTACAGTCTTAAGGAACTTTTATTTATTTGTTTTTGAGACAAAAGTCCCTGTGTCACCCAGGCTGAAGTGTGGTGGCATGATCACCGGTTATTGCAGCCTCAATCTCTGAGGCTCAAGTGATTCTCCCACCTCAGCCTACCAAGTAGCTGTGACTATAGGTGCGCACCACCACATGCAGCAAATTTGTAATTTTTTGTAAAAACAAGGTTTTACCATGTTGCCCAGTCTGGTCTTGAACTCCTGTGCCCAAGCAATCCTCCCACTTCGGCTTCCCAAAGTGCCAGGATTACAAGCATGAGTCACCACACACGGCCTCAGGTTTAAGAAACTTTTAAATAAATGAAATATAGTCATACCAAAACAGTAAAAATGGGTTTCGGGGAAAAAAATGTCTTTAAAACAAACTTACGTATGGTATAATCCTAGTCCTTTTAAAAAAATGCTTTCAAAAACTGGCAGTCAAGTCGTAAAAGGACAAATACTTATGATTCCACTCATAAAGTAGTCAAAAGTAGTCAAAAACCATAGAAACACCACCATAAATGTATAATTTTTATTTTCAATTTTAAAAAAGGTAAGTCAAAATCATAGAAACAGAAAGTAGACAGGTGGTTACTAAGGGCTATGGGATGGGGAAGTTAGTGTCTCGTGGGCATAGAGTTTCAGTGTTACAAGATGAAAAGTTCTAGAGTTACGCTGCCCAGCAGTGTGAATATGCCTTATTGTACTGTACACTTAAAATGGTTAATATGATAAATTTAGCATTATGTGCTTTTTACTATAGTAAAATAAAAGAAAAAAAAAAATGGGGCCGAGTGCAGTAGCTCACACCTGTAACATAATCCCAGCACTTTGGGAGGCCGAGGTGGGAAGATCACTTGAGGCCAGAAGTTTGAAACCAGCCTGGTCAATATAGCGAGACCTCATGTCTACAAAAGAAAAATGTTAAAATTAGACAGGTGTGGTACTTGTAGTCCCAGCTCTCCGGAGGCAGGGACTGAGGCAGAAGATCACTTGAGGGTAGGGGTTTGAGGCTGCAGCGAGCCATGCTCCTGCCACTGCTGCAGCCTGAGCAACAGAGCAAGATCCTGTTGTAAAAACAAACAAACAAAAACTGGCAGCTAATACCTGAGAGTGAATATCTTTTATCTCTGGTTAATGGGATCGAGAAAATACTTCATGTTATAGAAAGAACAGTGTCTTTGGACCCACACAGACCAAGATTTAAGATTAGCTCTGCCAATTACTAAGTACTCTTTACTATGAACCTCTGTTCTCCTCATCTGTGAAACTGGAATAATGAATCCTACCTCCAAGAATTGTAGTCAAGTTGGAAACAATTTACACAAAGTGCCAGACACCAAGCCTGGCACAGTAGGAACTGAGTAAATAGTGGTTAATATTTTTATCAGTGTCTGCATTGCTGACATCTCCATCATTTCTATGCATTTATTTTTGAATCAGAAAAAGATGTTATTTAAAAAAAAACCCAGTAGTGCCCCTTGTCCCATTCCTATCAGTTATATAATTATTGTTACTACCCTCTGGAATTTCAATAGCTCTTTGTTTTTTGGGTTTTTTGTTTTGTTTTGCTTTGCTTTTGAGACAGGGTCTCACTCTGTCGCCCAGTCTGGAGTATAGTGGTGTGATCTCAGCTCACTGCAGCCTCAACCTCCTGGGCTCAGGCGATCCTCCCACTTCAGCTTCCCAAGTAGCTGAGACCACAGGCGCATGCCACCACACTTGGCTAATTTTTGCATTTTTAGTAGAGACAGGGTTTTGCCATGTTGCCTGGGCCTGTCTGGAACTCCTGGGCTCAAGCGATCTGCCTGCCTTGGCCTTCCAAAGTGCTGGCATGAGCCACGCCTGGCCTAAATAGCTCTCTGTATTTGCAAAAGTGTGTTGTAAGAATCATTCAGAGCCTCTCGATTGGATGGAGGCTCTAGAATGCACAGAAAAAGGCTGCTGCTGTGTATCTCTGCAAGTCATGCACAAGATGGGGAACAGCAGGCTCCCTCTTGCTTACCAGTTCCAATGCAGGGAACTGAGCCCTGTAGCTGTTTCTTTCATATCTCACCCCTTTTAAAGAGACCACAGGCTTTAGAAGTAAAGGACTCTTTTGTTGAAGGAGTGTTTTAAAATTTAAATGAGCATTTATTGTTCAAAGATGGACCAACCAGTCTTTTGAAGAATTCAAGGCTCTTTAGAGAAAAATAAAGCCTTGGAGGAGTATCTGAGAAGCTTGTTAGAGGCATGGGAAGGGTCTGGAAATAAAAAACTTCATCTGGAGTTTCTGCCTTCTACCAACAGAGCTGAAGCTAATGCTCTTCTAAGACAAGCAAAACAGATGGTTTGCGTACTTCCTTTCCTTCCTTTTACTTCTTCTGTAATAGACTTGTCGTGTCTGATGTTTGGGCTGACGTGGTACTCTAATAGAGTTAGAGTCTGCATTTTTTATGTCCTCTAGTATGTTCTGGTTGATGGTTGAGGGCAACAAACCAGGAATCCCAGATGCCAGCACCAAGACCTCAGACAGGTCACTTAACTCTCCGAGCTCCATCACCATTCTCTCCTTGCAGACCTCACAGGGAACAGGCAAAGCTCTATGAGATACAACATCATTATGATTAATCCTATTCTGATTCTGAAAGCAAAGCTCTTCCTACACAGACTCCTATTTCTAAATACTAAATTAAAGACATTTCTTTATGGTGTATTTTGTGTACTTGTAGAAATGGAAAGTGTTGAGATAAAACATGAAGCAATGATGACAAAGTGCTAACTTTTTCTTGTTTTAATTTCTTCATGCTTTTTTCCACCTAATCCCCTAGAGTGGTGTCTTAACTGTTAAACTGGGTGGAGATCTAGGAACCTACGTGATCAACAAGCAGACGCCAAACAAGCAAATCTGGTTATCTTCTCCATCCAGGTATGTAGGTATGTTCAGAAGTCAACATCTGTAATTCTTAAAGACTTCCAAAATGCAACATTGTGGACCATTTAAGAAATGTCAGCTGAGCACGGTGACTCACACCTGTAATCCCAACACTTTGAGAGGCTGAAGTAGGAAGATCACTTAAGGACAGTTCAGAACCAACCTGGGCGACATAGTGAGTCCCTGGCTCTGTAAAGAAAAGAAAAATAAAGTCACGGCTGGGTGCAGTGGCTCACACCTGTAATCCCAGCACTATGGGAGGCCAAGAGTACGGATCACTTGAGTTCAGGAGTTTGAGACAAGCCTGGGCAATGTCACAAAACCCCGCCTGTACTAAAAATACAAAAGTTAGCCAGGTGTGGTGGCACACGCCTATAGTCGCAACTACTTGGAAGGCTGAGGTTGAGCCTCAGCGTGAGCCCAGGAGGTGGAGGTTGCAGTGAGCCAAGATCACGCCACTGCACTCCAGTCTGGGCAACAGGGCCAGACCCTATCCCCTCTCCCCCCCAAAAAAACAAGTCACCGTCTTATGTTAGTATCCTTGTAATTGAGTCTTTCCTGATATTTTGCAGCCTGTCTCATTCTCAGTAGAAAAATTTACTCTAGTTATATAACTTCTCCCTACTGACAATTTGGATACTGTAAGCAGGCATCAGGATATTAAGAAGATCTGAAGTGAATAGCTTATAACTTTTCCAAATTCAGCCTAGACAGTTTTCCTCTATTAAATCATTGCCCTGACTTTTTAAAAAAAGCTGCTTTTGACCTTGTAGCATTTGAACAAGTTGCACTTTGTCTTCAAAGCAAGTTAAAGTTTGACCTCTACTTGTTTTGAGCCTCTCAGGTAAAGGGTTATTTGAATTCCCTTTGCAGGATGGGGTTGTGTACCCTGTGGAGGTGGCAGAGTGTTTTATATTGCTGTTCTAGGGCATTTAATCCCTCCTGCCTTTTCCATTGATGTGCTTTCAATGTAGAGGAATAAAAGATTGTGTTGGAGACACAATGCAGCCTGCAAAGCATCTGAAAGCCTGAGAACATGCAGTGAGAGATGTCCCTCATCCCTCAGCAGCCTGGCTGCTGTTGAAGTGGTTGTAAGAAAGTAAAAGAAATGCCCACAAAAAGCTCTCAGATCCAATCATTCATTAGCACTTCCAAAGACAGCATGTTGACTATGAATTGGGAAAGGGCTAGATAAAACCAGCATAGAATTCTTTGAAAGACTAATGGTATTTGCATTTTTAAAAAATTAAACCTTACTCTATCCGCTAACATTGACATCATTTTTAGGCAATTAATATTATACCATTTATCATTCTGTGATCTCTAATGCTTTGTTCAGAATAAATAGTGTTATGTTTCCTTTCCCCACACTCTCATCCAGGAAGTGTGCTAGAGTTTAACAAAAACAGCACTAGAAATCACTGTCATTCTAGGAAGGCCCTAATTCACAACTCGTATTGGTTTTTAGAGCCAGTTAGTGTGGAGGTTGGAGGATTTTAACCTCTGTGGGCCAGTTAGCCTCTGTGGCTTCAGTCACTCTTCCTGACCCTGGCCATGCTTAAGCCTGTGTGTTCTTATCCATCTCCGGGGGAACAAAGTGGATCAGCTCAGTCCAGCGATCACTTTTGGGGATCATTGGCTTTGTAAATATCAGGCAGGCACCTACCCCAAAAGAATTTTCCCCATATCTGGAGACTGAAAACTTCCATATCGTATTTGGACACACTGTCCAGCAATAGGCTCTTACCCTAGCTGTGTTCAGAAATATGGGAATTTGGAAAGATCTGCTGAGCAAGCTATTTACTGTCACAGATACTATCTTCCTCAAAAAAAATTATATATATATGTGTATATATATGGTGGGGGGGCAGGGTGAGACTGAAGAAGTGCCTCCGCGGGAGAAGGCCACACCCAGGGACCACAGGCTCCCGGGTCCACCTCAGGCCCCTCCCCTTCCTGCGTCCAGTTTCCGGCAGATCCAGAGAGGCCACCACCGCGTAGAAGTCAGGGGAAGGGAGGGAGAGAAGCGTTTCCTGAGGACAATCTCTCAGTGCTTCTGTGGGAAGCGGCGGCAAGATGGCAGCTCCCAGCGGGGGACGGAAGCCGAGTCACTCTGCTGGTCGCTGGAGACCAGGACGCTGCCTAACACAGCCGTCCCGCTCCAGGCCCTCACTACCAGGACAGCTCTCCCCACTCCCGGCCTGCTGCCCACACAGACTGCGGGGTCTGGGGGAACAGGACCCTGGACGTCCCGCTCCTGTCTTGGAAGGAGCAGGCCGGAGCACGGGAGCGCCGTGTAGCTGTGCCTGCAAAGGCACAGGATTCCGTGGGAGGATCCCGCAGCTTCGGGCCGTTGTCATTGTTTTCATACCTGTGGTGAATAGCATGACCAGACACACGGTAATGTCTGGAGAAACCTCTGAAGAGGAGTAAGAGGTTGTGGACATGCTGTGGCCTGGACAGTGGCTGCTGAGCCATTGGAGCCTGCACCCACCCAACTTGGCCAAAGAAGCCCCCATACTCTCTGTGGAAAAGATTTCCAGAAGCTGTTGTGTCAATAACAAAGCCTCAGAAAAATAAAAAATAAAAAAAAAAACCATAAAATTATCAACAGTGAAGATCATCCTTGAGTCTGATTTGAAAAGTAGGATGAAATTCTGCAGAGGCATTTTACTGGCAAGATACCACCCTCAGCCAGATCTGCAGGTCCCGGCCATCATGCCAGGGAAAATGCTCCATTTACCACTCCTCAGCTTCTGTTTCAGGTTTCAGAGATCTGTGTATTGGAGGGGCTTTAAAGCGAGAAGGATCTTTACCCACTTACTCTTATTGACAGATGTGAATATGGAGGTCCAGTGGGGAAAGTGACATGTCCTAAGTCAGAGTAGAGTTAACAAGAAAACAGGACCAAAAATGACTGAGCCTCTAGTGTATAATGGGCATTGATGAGCTACTGGAAATACGGAGATGAAGAAAACACAGTCCCATCTTCAAGGAGCTCAATCTAGCAAGGGAGACAGACTCTTTGTAGGTGGGACCAGGCTTCCCTGCAGCAGAAGGAAGCTTGAAATTGGTAACGAGCCTCAGCAGGGACAGAGGTAGGCCACCATGCTACCCTGAGAGGATTGCATGTGGACACGGGGCTATGACCTGGCCCTGCTTTGACCCACTAGCTGTGCTGTAGGGCCAGGTGGGGCCTGGAGTGGCCTGTGCTAAGGGGCTACTATGAGCTCTTTCCGCTCCCCCAAGGCATTGCATAAATAATGTCACTTTCTGTTTGCACAGAAAAATCAAGGACACAATTTTCTAGAACTTGGGGTGCCTCCCCTCTCCCCAGCCCAGTAGAAGGTCTACAATGACTGATGGGCCCTTGTTTTTGTTAGAGATGGAACACCCCGCAGGGTTACGAGTGGTCATTTGTGGCCCACAGGCCACTGGCAAGTGGAGGCAGAGCTGTGGAGCCCTCGGGAGCCACAGAGGGCCTGTTGGTTGCCACGACATGCCAACTCAGCTGCTGCTGGCCCTCCTGTGGGTGGCAGTGCTAGTGATGTGCAGAATCCTGGGACTAGTGCCAGGGAACCTATGGATACCCTGGGTGACCCAGGTGTGCACTGCTGTGGTGGCCTTCACAGTCAGAAGATGACATGCTGAGAAGGGGAGAATCGGCCCAGAGTGAGATCCGCAGAAAGGCCAGGACCAAGATGCGGCCAGCACCTCAGGCTGGAGGGTTCCAAATGAAATGAGCAGGTCCTCCTGTCAGGACCTAGGTTAGTTTCTGAAAAAGCATGAAAAGCAGACCTCATGAACTTCCCCGAGCGACTGATGCAAAGCGCGTCCTGCATGCTTCACAGCACCGTGGAGAGGATCTTCAGGGGCAAACTGCAGACTATCTGAATGATGGCACTGACCATCAGCAGACTGCAGAGCTGCCTGACCAAGAAATTACGAGACAGAAGCAATGTTTGCAGGCAAAGAAGAAGGGGCCAGACACGGTGGCTCACGCCTGTAATCCCAGCACTTGGGGAGGCTGAGGCAGGCGGATCACTTGAGGTCAGGAGTTTGAGATGAGCCTGGGCAACATGGTGAAACCCTGTCTCTACTAAAAGTACAAAAAATTCGCCAGGTGTGGTGGCAGGCACCTGTAATCCCAGCTACTTGGGAGGCTGAGGCAGAAGAATCGCTTGAACCCAGGAGGTGGAGGTTGAAATGAGCTGAAATCCTGCCACAGCACTCCGTCTTGGGCAACAGAGCGAGACTCTGTCTCAAAAAAAGGAGAAGGAGGAAAGGCCAAGGCAGGAATGAAACAGGCCAGGAATGTTGTAGTGAAGCAAATAGCCTCCCTGTGCAAAGGTGCTATTGTGAGCTCTTTCCACTCCCCCAAGGCATCGCATAAATAATATCACTTTCTATCACTCACCCCACTGAGTGTCCTGCCTCTGCTCAAGGGTGGTACAATGGGGACTTGGCAGTGGAGGGGAGCAAGGAAGCTGGACATGGTGCTTCCCCAGCGTCCTAGCCACAAGTCCCTCTGAAGAGTGTGGATGACAATGGTGACCTTAGTTGCATCTTTCTAATGTCCTGAGGGGGCAATTGTAGAAGCAAACATGCAAATGTGGGAAGAAATCCAAAGGAGTAAAGAACTCACGGCACAAGTGCATAGTGTGCTGGGGGAGTAGGCCTCTGCTGCCCGCTCTGCCTGAACTGCACCAAAGACATTTGATGAGGCCATAGAGGGAGTCCACGGAGGAGGACACCTACTGCCCGACCTTTAGCAGAGACTAAGCAAAGGGCACGAAAACTTGAACCGCATGTGTCACACCCATGACCACTACAAGAATATGGCCCAAAACCTGGCCCAGAAATTGAAGAAAGACACTTCCAGTTTTCAGAGAGAGATGGTCTGCTATAAGAAAACGGCCCAGGGGATAGGCACAGTAGCTCACGCCTGTAATCCTAGCACTTTGGGAGCCCGAGGCAGGCAGATGGCTTGAGCTCAGGAGTTCGAGACCAGCCTGGGCAACATGGTGAAATCCTGACTCTACCAAAAATACAAAAATTAGCCGGGTGTGGTGGTGCATGCCTCTGGCCCCAGCTACTCGGGAGGCTGAGGTGGGAGGATTGCTTGAGCCTGGGAGGCAGAGGTTGTAGTGAGCCAAGATTGCACCACTGTACTCCAGTCTAGGTGACAGAGTGAGACCCCATCTCAAAAAAAAAAAAAAAAAGAAGAAAATGGCCTAGGAAGTCTGGAGGGCTGCCGTGTACATTGAGAGAGTGCTCCAGGCACTCCAAAAAGAAAATGACCACAACAGGCAGAAATTGGCTGACTATGAGGCCAAGTTCCAGCCTTTTCCAAGCAGCTTTTGGCTCCTGGGGCCCCGCCCACAGCTGACAGGGGTCTGGAAGTGCCACATGGACCATGGGCTGCCAGGGCCCCCAGGAGGGAGGCAGGTCACAATGTGAGGGATTGGTTGCGGCCAGAGCACCAGCTGGTTTGATTCTGTTTTCCCTGTACCTGGGTCCTGAATGCCCAGAGACTCGGGAACACCAGCTGGTGCTGCTCCCTTTAAAGCA
>NW_012110141.1:2786696-2788556 GCF_000951045.1 Mandrillus leucophaeus
CCTTTCACATTGGTTCAAAATCTCTTTCATCCAGCTACATTTCTGATTTTTTGTTGTTGTTTTCCTTAATTTTATTTATTTTTAATTAAAAATAAACTTTTTTGTCAACATGGGGTCTCACTTTGTTGCCTAGGTTGGTCTCAAACTCGTGGCTTCAAGCAGTCTCCCACATCAGCCTCCCAAAGTGATGGAGTTATGGGTGTGAGCCACTGCACCCGGCCTGTTTTTTTTTTAAAGTTGATAACTTTTCAGGTTCTGTGGGATCAGTAGTCTTTCCTCCCACCTTACCCACCCTGACGAGGTTGCAGGATGGAATAAAGGAGAGTTCTAGGAACACTTGCACATCAGTGCCTGTGCTCAGAGCATCTCAAGCAGTGTGAAGGGGTCTAGAGGTTTCTCAGGCTCTGCCTGGCAACCCAATAGCAGCATCAGAGTATAGGGCCAAGGTCCTGATCCTTGGGCTTGGTGTAGTTTATTAGTTATTTTTATGTGACCCTGATGGTTTGGTTCACTCATTTTTTATCTGCATACTGGGAACAGGTTCAAGCCCCAGCATTTGGTTGATAATGCAGGAATCCTTGATACTTTTATTGCCCAAGCTTCCCTTCCTGGTGACCTCCTCCTAGCCTCAGTCTTTGGAAAAGCCCTCCTTGAGTGCTCAGGCAGATTCAGGTGCCCTTTCTTCTGGGCTCCTGTACACTCTGTTCTTACCTCCATCAGGGTGCCACATGCACCAGTGTTATCTGATTCCATGGCCATTCATCCATGAGGCCATGAGGAAGTGGAATGTACATCTGGTATACCAAGACATGGCAGAAGCCAGCCTCCAATCTGTCCACATGAATACGGCATTCCCAAAGCGACGTGCATGTGCCATTGTTCACTGGATGAGCTTGAGGTGGATGAACTAGCCCACCAGGCTCTCAATGTCATGAATTTAACATTGAATTAAGAAAAATATTTTTAAAAAATAATAGTTTAGGTGATTGCTGGGGTGCTAGGAGAGGAAAGAATGAGGAATAACTGTTTAATGGGTATAGTTGGCCTTCTGTATTTGTGGGTTGCACATCTGCTGATTCAACCAACCATGGATCAAAATATTTGAAAATAAAAAACAATAAAACAACGAAAATGATACAAATAAAAAACCAATATAACAACTATTAACATAGCATTTACATTGTACTAGGCATTATAAGTAACCTAGAGATGACTTAAAGTATAGGGAGGATGTGCCTAGGTTAGATGCATGTGTTGTACCATTTCATATCAGGGACTTGAGTACCCACGGATTTTGGTATCTGCAGATCCTGGAACCCCTTCCCCGTAGATACCAAGGAACAACAGCACTAGCTTTCCTTTTGGGGTGATGCAGATGTTTTGGAGCTAGAGGTAGTGGTTGCACAACATTGTAAATGTACTAAATGCCACCAAATTATTCATATTTAAATGGTTAATTTTATGTTATGTGAATTTTACCTTAACAACTAATAATAGTATAGGTAAGGCACAAGTATAGGTAAGGTAATAATAGTATAGGTAAGGCACATCAGTGGCACAAAAATGGCCCTAATTTTTAAACACTACTCTAGCATAGCAGGTGTCACATGTGAGGTAGCAAAAGCTGGAGATCAAAGTGTGATACCTGGAGACTTATCAGTAAGGATCAAATGTTTTTTCAGGTTTTGAGAATGATTCTGGGAATTGTTCCAGAAGATCTATTGTATAACTCTTCTTAGATGCTAAGATAAGAAGTCAGATATACACTGTAGCTCATTTTGTGTTATTTTCTAGAGCCTTACTCCAGTCAATTTCTTGGGGGCAGCGTTTGTGGAATCAGTGGTTCATCTGAAGGGCTGT
>NW_012110141.1:2792786-2794031 GCF_000951045.1 Mandrillus leucophaeus
ATTATACCACACTACCTCATTTTAATTTTTACTGACCTGCACTTTATACATAAAGCAACAAGCCTCCAGGACATTAAAATTCACACAAAGTTATGATCATATTATTTTCTTATTTAAAGGAGGATTTATTAGTGGTCGGGCTCACGCCTATAATCCCAGCACTTTGGGAGGCTGAGGTGGCCAGATCACCTAAGGTCAGGAGTTTGAGACCAGCCTGGCCAACATGGTGAAATCCCATCTCTATTAAAGATAAAAAATTAGCTGGGCATGGCGGCATGCACCTGTAATCCCAGGTACTTGGGAGGCTGAGATGGGAGAATTGCCTGACCCCGGGAGGCAGAGGTTGCAGTGAGTCGAGATCGTGCCTGAGCGACTGAGTGAGACTCCGTCTCAAAAAAAAAAAAAGAAGGGTTTGTTAGTGACAAGCCTGTATTAATATGTAGCAAAGCCTTTTCCAGTGGGTGAATAAAAACACATTCCATTAAGTTAAGCTGGGAGCAGTGGCATATACCTATATTCCCAGCTACTCAGGAGGCTGAGACAGGAGGATTGCTTGAACCCGGAGGCAGAGGGTGCAGTGAGCCGAGATCGTGCCATTGCACTCCAGCCTGGGCGAATGAGCAAAACTCCATCTCAAAATAATAATAATAATAATAATTAGCCATCCTTTATTGTACCCTTACTGGGTTAAGCCTATTATACCACTACCTCATTTTAATTTTTACTGACCTGCACTTTATACATAAAGCAACAAGCCTCCAGGACATTAAAATTCACACAAAGTTATGCTCATATTATTTTCTTATTTAAAGGAGGATTTATTAGTGGCCGGGCTCATGCCTATAATCGCAGCACTTTGGGAGGCTGAGGTGGCCGGATCACCTAAGGTCAGGAGTTTGAGACCAGCCTGGCCAACATGGTGAAATCCCATCTCTATTAAAGATAAAAAATTAGCTGGGCATGGTGGCATGCACCTGTAATCCCAGGTACTTGGGAGGCTGAGACGGGAGAGTTGCCTGACCCCGGGAGGCAGAGGTTGCAGTGAGTCGAGATCGTGCCTGAGCGACTGAGTGAGACTCTGTCTCAAAAAAAAAAAAGAAGGGTTTGTTAGTGACAAGTCTGTATTAATATGTAGCAAAGCCTTTTCCAATGGGTGAATAAAAACACATTCCATTAAGTTAAGCTGGGAGCAGTGGCATATACCTATATTCCCAGCTACTCAGGAGGCTGAGACAGGAGGATTGC
>NW_012110141.1:2794081-2799086 GCF_000951045.1 Mandrillus leucophaeus
TTTAAATGGTTAATTTTATGTTATGTGAATTTTACCTTAACAACTAATAATAGTATAGGTAAGGCACAAGTATAGGTAAGGTAATAATAGTATAGGTAAGGCACATCAGTGGCACAAAAATGGCCCTAATTTTTAAACACTACTCTAGCATAGCAGGTGTCACATGTGAGGTAGCAAAAGCTGGAGATCAAAGTGTGATACCTGGAGACTTATCAGTAAGGATCAAATGTTTTTTCAGGTTTTGAGAATGATTCTGGGAATTGTTCCAGAAGATCTATTGTATAACTCTTCTTAGATGCTAAGATAAGAAGTCAGATATACACTGTAGCTCATTTTGTGTTATTTTCTAGAGCCTTACTCCAGTCAATTTCTTGGGGGCAGCGTTTGTGGAATCAGTGGTTCATCTGAAGGGCTGTACTCTGGAATTACTATGTATTTTTTTTGTCTTCCAGTGGACCCAAGCGTTATGACTGGACTGGGAAAAACTGGGTGTATTCCCACGACGGCGTTTCCCTCCATGAGCTGCTGGGCGCAGAGCTCACTAAAGCCTTAAAAACCAAACTGGACTTGTCTTCCTTGGCCTATTCCGGAAAAGACGCTTGATGCCCAGCCTAGTTTTAAGGACTTTAGAAGCTATTAGGCCAATACCCCAGCTTCATTATGTAGCTGAGGTCTGTTTTTTTTGTTGTTGTTATTTTTTTCATTCCTGCTTTTGAGGACAGTTGGGCTATGTGTCACAGCTCTGTAGAAAGAATGTGTTGTCTCCTATCTTGCCCCCAAGTTCTGATTTTTTATTTCTACAAAAGATTTTTTGGATTAATTGTCTGATTTCCTCCCTCACATGATATCCCTTATCTTTTACAATGTCTTATGCCTATCCCTGAATATAACAACCTTTAAAAAAGCAAAATAATAAGAAGGAAAAATTCCAGGAGGAAAAATGAATTGTCTTCACTCTTCATTCTTTGAAGGATTTACTGCAAAAAGTACATGAAGAGCAGCTGGTCAGCCTGCTCACTGTTCTGTCTCCAAATGAGACACATTAAAGGGTAGCCTACAAATGTTTTCAGGCTTCTTTCAAAGTGTAAGCACTTCTGAGCTCTTTAGCATTGAAGTGTCGAAAGCAACTCACATGGAAAGACCTTTTCTTATTTGTGATTTGTGGCTGCCAGGGTGTGTCCTGTACTGGGTTGTCCAGGAAGACCCAGTGCTGTTTCTTCCACATGTTCACACATGTGTCTGTGTGTATATACATATTTCCAATTTAGAGGTTAGTATGGAATCAACTGCTACAAGAATGCAAAAAATCTTCCAAAGACAAGAAAAGAGGAAAAAAAAGCCATTTTCATGAGCTGGGTGATGTAGTGTAATAAACAAAATCATGGAGCTGAGGAGGTGCCTTGTCAATGTAAAGGGGCATATAAATGAAAGAGATACTCATGTTGATAAAGAGAGCTGCGGTCCTAGACCTAGTTCAGCCACAAAGTAGTTGTCCCTTTGTGGACAAGTTTCCCAAACTCCCTGGACCTCTGCTTCCCCATCTGTTAAATGAGAGGATAGAGTATGGTTGATTCCCAGCATTCAGTGGTCCTGTCAAGCAGCCTCACAGGCGAGCTCTAATTCCCATTGGGTAGATGAGGGGATGACAAAGAACAGTTTTTAAGTTATGTAGGAAACACTGTTATTGGTGTTGCCCGATTGAGATTTCAGTTGAATTCATGTGAGAATAATAGCCATCCATGGCCGGGCACAGTGGCTCACACCTGTAATCCCAGCACTTTTGGTGGCCGAGGTGGGTGGATCCCCTGAGGTCAGGAGTTCAAGACCAGCCTGGCCAACATGATGAAACCCCATCTCTACTAAAAATGCAAAAATTAGCTGGGCATGATGGCAGGTGCCTATAATCCCAGCTACTCGGGAGGCTAAGGCGGGAGAATCGCTTGAACCCAGAGGCAGAGGGTGCAGTGAGCCGAGATCGTGCCATTGCACTCCAGCCTGGGCGAATGAGCAAAATTCCATCTCAAAATAATAATAAAAATAATAATAATAATTAGCCATCCTTTATTGTACCCTTACTGGGTTAAGCCTATTATACCACACTACCTCATTTTAATTTTTACTGACCTGCACTTTATACATAAAGCAACAAGCCTCCAGGACATTAAAATTCACACAAAGTTATGATCATATTATTTTCTTATTTAAAGGAGGATTTATTAGTGGTCGGGCTCACGCCTATAATCCCAGCACTTTGGGAGGCTGAGGTGGCCAGATCACCTAAGGTCAGGAGTTTGAGACCAGCCTGGCCAACATGGTGAAATCCCATCTCTATTAAAGATAAAAAATTAGCTGGGCATGGCGGCATGCACCTGTAATCCCAGGTACTTGGGAGGCTGAGATGGGAGAATTGCCTGACCCCGGGAGGCAGAGGTTGCAGTGAGTCGAGATCGTGCCTGAGCGACTGAGTGAGACTCCGTCTCAAAAAAAAAAAAGAAGGGTTTGTTAGTGACAAGCTGTATTAATATGTAGCAAAGCCTTTTCCAATGGGTGAATAAAAACACATTCCATTAAGTTAAGCTGGGAGCAGTGGCATATACCTATATTCCCAGCTACTCAGGAGGCTGAGACAGGAGGATTGCTTGAAGCCAGAAATTGAAGATCAGCCTGGGCAACATAGCAAGATCCTATCTCTTAAAAAAAGAAAAAAAAAAACCTCTTAATAATAAAACAGTATAAACAAAAGCTAAATAAGTAAAATATTTTCTTTCTTCTGAAATAAAATTATTTTTTGAATCTGACAGTAGGCCAGTGCCAGTGAGAAAACAAATAAAATCATACATGTTTGTGTGTGTGTGCATCTTGCTTCTACTGAAAGTTTCAGTGCACCCCACTTACTTAGAACTTGGTGACATAATGTACTCCTTTATCTGGGGCACAGCACAAACTTAAGAGGTATGCAGTGGGGCTGCTGTGACATGAAAGTGGAAGTTAAGGAATCTGGGCTCTTATGGGGTCCTTGCGGGCCAGCCCTTCAGGCCTATTTACTTTTATTTTACATATAGCTCTAATTGGTTTGATTATCTAGTTCCCAAGGCAGTGGGAGATCCCTATTTAAGGAAGGAAAAGGGACCCAGCACAGTGGCTCATGCCTGTAATCCCAGCACTTTGAGAGGCTGAGGCGGGTGGATCACCTGAGGTCAGGAGTTCGAGACCAGCCTGGCCAACATGGGGAAACCCTGTCTGTACTAAAAATATTTAAAAATTAGCTGGGCATGGTGGCTCGTGCCTATAATTCCAGCTACTCAGGAGGCTGAGGCAGGAGAATCGCTGTAACCTTGGGGGTGGAGGTTGCAGTGAGACGAGATCATGCCACTTCACTCCAGCCTGGCCAACAGAGCCAAACTCTATCTCAAATAAATAAATAAATAAGGAAGGAAAGGGACTTCAAACACATGAACAGCAGCCGGGGGAAGAATCGAAATCATATTCTGACAAGCAAACTGGAAAAGTACCACCGTGTGGACCAATCACCCCCCCACCGCAGACCCTGGGAGCATCGCCTCATTTATAGTATGGTCCAGTCACCAACGTGAAGGATGAGTTTCCAGGAAAAGATTATTAAATGTTCACTATAACATATTGGAGGAGGTGAGGAATTGCGTAATACAATCTTAGAAAACTTTTTTTTTCTTTTGTTTTTTGAAACAGGATCTCACTTTGTCACCCAGGCTGGAGGACAGTGGTGCAATCAAAGCTCATGGCAGCCTCAACCTCCCTGGGCTCGGGCAATCCTCCCACAGGTGTGCACCACCATACCTGGCTAATTTGTGCGTTTTTTGTAGAGATGGAGTTTCACCATGTTGCCGAGGCTGGTCTCAAACACCTGGGCTCAAGTGATCTGCCTGCCTTGTCCTCCCAAAATGTTGGGATTACAGGTGTGTGCCACAGGTGTGCATCAGAAAGCTTTTTCTATTATATTTACCTTCTTGAGTGGGTAGACCCTCAGCCACATAGAAAATAAAACGTGCAGGCATGACTTACCATGACTTATTTAGCTCTCTCGAGTGGCAAAGAAGCAATGAGGTACGTAAAAGAGAACCTGGGTTTTTGAATCACAAATTCTAGAATTTAATTGAAACTCTGCTTCTTGTTTGTTGATACACTGGCCTCATTTTTTTTTTTTAATCTATAAAATGGAGATATCTAACATGTTGAGCCTGGACCCACAGGCAAAACACAGTCCTGATGTGAGAAGCACTCAATTCATGACAACTGTTGTTCTCACGTGCACAGCGTAATTTCATATTCACATTGGAGGACTTCCCCCAAAATATGGATGACATTCTCTAGTCAACCTTGAACTTAATCAAAATATTCATTTTACTTAACTTCATAGTAATCAAAATATTCATTTTACTTAACTTCATAGTAGATTCTGGTTCCCTGGAACTATTTATCTTGTGCCTTACCATGCTTATATTTTACTCCATCTTCTGTACATCTTATAAAAATATTTTAGCCAATTTAAAATTTGATAGTTTGCATTAAATTATAAGTTTACAATATGCTTTGTCCGGCTATACTTGCCCCAAATTCTGACAAATGCTTCTGCCACCTCTAAAGGAAGACCCATGTTCATAATGATGGAGTTTGTGTGGATTAACCATGCAAGGTTGCCAAGGAAAAATCGCTTTACACTTCCAAGGTACACACTAAGATTAAAGTAATTTTAGTCCGTGTCCAGTTGGATTCTTGGCACGTAGTTATCTTCTGCAAACTAAAACAGCTACATGCCAGCAAGGGAGAAGGGAAGGAGGGGCGAAGTTTTGAAATTTCATGTAAATTTATGGTGCTGTTCAAAACGACGAGTTCATGACTTTCTGCGTATACAGTAAGAAATTCGCTTTTTGTTGTTGTTGTTGTTGTTGTTTTGAGATGGAGTCTTGCTCTGTCGCCCAGGCTGGAGTGCAATGGCGCGATCTGGGTTCACTGCCACCTCTGCCTC
>NW_012110141.1:2802596-2803541 GCF_000951045.1 Mandrillus leucophaeus
CCTGGGTTCAAGTGATTCTCCTGCCTCAGCCTCCCAAGTAGCTGGGATTACAGGTGCCCACCACCACACCTGGCTAATTTTTGTATTTTTAGTAGAGACACAGTTTCACCATGTTGCCCAGGCTGGTCTTGAACTCCTGACCTGGCCCGAAAACTCATTTTGTTTAGATACATTAAGAGAAATCTCAGAATAATCAGCTAGAAAAATTGAAAATGGTTGCCCATGAGGAGGGGAGAACTGTTATTATTTATGTCAAATAAAATTTGTTACAGGTCATTGATTTGCACTGTGTTCCTGCACCAGGCCCCAATAGACCAAACCAAATGGAGTCACTCTTGCTGAAGTTCCGTGTCACCAAACCAAAGCTAAGTAGTTTATCTTACCTTCTGGGAAATTAGGGGAGAGAAATAATAGGCAAATCCCCGAACGGGCCAGTTTTCGCTGGCATAATAACAAAGTCCTCTCTGTTTTAACTGTATTAGGAGAGTAACTCTGAAAAGACCAATCCACTTTTTGGTCCCTGTTTCTGTTTTCTTCTAACCTCCTCTGCCCACCTCACTGGAGTACCTTTTCTGAATTTTTAGAAGACATGTTGCCCTGATCCATGAATTGCAAATGAAAGCCAATTAGATCATTTAACTAAATTCATTGTAATTTTGTCTTTTGACATTTGTAAACAAGCCTTGTAGTACTTGCTAAACAATGGGCTGGGCGCAGTAGCTCACACCTGTAATCCCAGCACTTTGGGAGGCTGAGATGGGTGGATCACCTGAGGTCCAGAGTTCGACACCAGCCTGGCCAACATGGTCAAACCCCGTCCCTACTAAAAATACAAAAGTTAGACGGGCATGTAGCATGAGCCTATAGTCGCAGCTACTTAGGAAGCTGAGGCAGGAGAATTGCTTGAATCTGGGAGGCAGAGGTTGCAGTGAGCTGAGATTGTGC
>NW_012110141.1:2803591-2805502 GCF_000951045.1 Mandrillus leucophaeus
AGTGGCGCAAGCCTGTAATCCTAGCTACTCGGGAGGCTGAGGCCGGAGAATTACTTGAACCTGGGAGGTGGAGGTTGCAGTGAGCCAAGATCACGCCATTGCACTCCAGCCTGGGCGACAAAAGAGAAACTCCATCTCAAAAAAAAAGAGAGAAAGGAAGAAAGAAAAAAAATGTAGCTCCCGTGTCTGCCATCTTAAGTGTAAAGGTGGCTAAATTATATAGAAAAATAAGACAATATCATTTCCCAATTACATTCCTTTCCTACCCCACTCTACAATGCTAGTTGAGATTTTCCCAAAAGAAAATGGCTTAAATAAAACCCTAAGAGAAAGAAAAATTTTAAAACTCTCCAAAGCTCAAAAGTAATAGAAACAGATGAGTTTGGAGTCAGGATTTCTGTGTAAGGTTGTCTAGGCTGTGTACTGCACAACTCCAGGTGTCACTATTCACAGAGATTATAACTACAGTGTGAAGTGAATGGTGCCACTGACAGCTATGCAAACCGTCCACAGCATAGCCACCTGATCCTGCTGGAATTTCTCTTGCCAATCCATCAGCAATTCCCCTTGTATGTTTCACCAAACATCCCTTAAATCTGCCCTCTCCTGCCCATCCCCAGTGGAAGTCCTCATCATTTTTCACCTGCATTTTTGCAGGAGCTTTCTTATATCCACCTTCCACCTTTTCTCTCGGCCCATCATCTGTCTACATGGTCTCCAGAGTAAGCTTTCAGAAAGGCAATCTCTTATCTGTAAAATGTAAGCAGGACCAAGGCCAAGTTTCTTAGCCTGAAAAATGTGCTTTTCTGACTGAACTGTTCAGACACTGACTGTACATATAATTATGCTTTTCTACCCCCTCAGGCTCAACACTTTGACTCCAACAATCCCAAATCCCCAGATCCCTAAGTGTGCTGTACTATTTCACATGGCTCTGAGACTTGGCTGGTGCTGTTTCCATTTTGGTCTTTGCTCCCCACATCTCTGCCTGGGGGGTAGATTCTACCCTGAAAAATGTTCTTGGCACAGCCTTGCAAACTCCTCCTCCACTCAGCCTCTGCCTGGACGCCCTTGATTGTTCCATGTCCTCAGCATATCATGTTTGTCTCTCCCAGCACTGACTTACCATGTGTCACCCCTGCTGGGCTGTGCCATCCATGAGGCTAGGACTGTGTGTCTCCTTTGTTGACTGTTGTTGCCCCAGCATCTCACACAGTTCCTTGCACACAATTAGGGCTCTATAAATGTCAAATAAATGTGTTATAATTATATGTTTAAGATTGTTGTTCAAATAAACTCTAAATAACCCCAACTCCAAGAGTGTTAGCAAGAAATACAAATTTTACAGAGGAATGGCTGGAGGTGGGGAGGGTGTCCATGGAGTGAGTTACCTCACGCAGGCACAGAAAACTTGAACCTCCTAAGGACACTTTTATTCTCTCTCCCATTTATCTCTCCTGGATTCCCATTGTCTGGTCGCGTTTCTCTCTTCTCCACTACTCCACTTCCTCAAAAATTCCTTTAGGGTTTATTCTTAAGCTTAGGTAGGTTTCCCATTCTGAAAAACAAAGTCCTGGTAATTATCCACCTTACCTTGTTGGGGAGGTGGAGGGCAAGACGCTCAGACTCCATGACTCAGGTACATTGCAACGATTAGGCTGAAAGTTCCCTGAAAGTAAGTGTCCACATCTTTTCATGTTTGGTTCCCAGGGCTCACTACAGTTGTTGGTATAACATAGGCATTCTAATATCTTCTTAAAGAATCAATATTGTTAAAATGGCCATAACTGCCCATAGCAATTTACAGATTCAATGCTATTTCTATCAAACTACCAAGGTCGTTTTTATTTTATTATTTTTTTCTTTGAGACAGAATCTCGCTATGGTCACCCAGGCTGAAGTGCAGTGGCG
>NW_012110141.1:2807402-2809274 GCF_000951045.1 Mandrillus leucophaeus
AGATTAATAAATTTGCAAAGAAGAGCTTTATTTCTCCTAAAAGATTGCAGCCTGCAGGGTGGTCATTCTGACAGGCTGAGAAATGTAGTCTCTGGCCAGAAGCCAAAAACAGACACTGAGGGTCAGAAGAATAAGACGGGCATTTATGTTGAATAGGATGACCAAATATATGTCTTCAATAAACTATAGGAGGAGTCATGAATAGTCATGAAAGGAGAAACATGCACATGCTCAGTTGAGTTTCATGCCTCTCCATGGGATGCATGTGCAAAAATTGGCAGCATTAGCATGATCAGAGGGTGGAGTTTTCTGTCCCCTGACATCAAAAGGTGAAACAGAGGACACAGAAACCCTCACTGTGCATCCTCTGTAAACTGGCCAGAACCACTCCATTGTGGGCAGTCTATTACGAGGAAGGAATGCTGGTTAGTTGTGCAGAAAATGCAGAAGGAAGGGGCAGTGTCAGAAGGGGTTGATATCAGCGGTGCAGCTCGTCCTTCCAAAGGGCTGATTTCTGTTTAACCTGTAGGAAGGAAATCCTAATGGTGTTTAGCAATGGAGAGGGTATAACAACACATCATGGCAGGAACTCAGTTTTCAAGGTTTCTCTGGGGTCGCCCTGGCCAAGAGGTGGTGTATCCGTTTAGTCAGCTGGGCAACTTAGGATTTCATTTTTATTTCTCAGAGTTTTATAAAACTCTAAAATAATTATTTGACAGCCAGATGGGAGGGGGTCCCTGGAGAAACTCCAACCAGCCTGCCCACTGGGGTGGAGCCTCCGGAGTTTGCAGCAGGGAAAAGCCTGGTGCCTCCTTTTCCTATGTGAACCTGGGATTCGAGCAGCCTGGTGGGAAGCACTCTAGCAGGGGACTCTGGCCTTGCAGAGGATCCCTGTTCCCCCCAACCCTTTATTTCCCATTTTCACTTAATAAAACCCTGCTTTACTCACCCTTTAAACCATATGCAAGCCTAAACTTTTGTGGCTGTGGGATGGACAAGAGCCTTATCTTTAGCTGAACTAAGGAAAAGTCCTGCAGTGATTCCATTCTTCCCACCAAATATGTTTTGTTTTGAAAATATAGCTATTTATCGTAAATATGTCATTAATATTGTTAAATCGAATTTAGCCTAAAGCTGCCTCCTTACATAGTTTAAGCTTGACCTAAAGGTTATTCTGTACTTAGTGAATTGTAACCTACCTAGATGTGTAAACAAGACTGTGACCTACTCTTGTGACAATCATTGGATTTTGGCCAAAGGAGGTCAACTCTTGACACTGCTTTCAAATAAGGCAAATATGGAACTGTAACCAATCTGGCTGTTTCTATACCTCACTTCTGTTTTCTGTATGCCACTTTTCTTTCTCTGTCCATAAATCTTCTTCCACCACGTGGCTGTGCTGGAGTCTCTGAGCCTACTCTGGCTGAGGAGGCTGCCCGATTCTCAAACTGTTCAATTAAACTCTGTTAAATTTAATTTGTGTAAGGTTTTCTTTTAACCATATAAACAGATGAGTTTATGATTGTTATGTCTTTTTTCTTTTCTTTTCTTTTCCTTTTTTTTGAGACAAGGTCCCACTCTGTCGCCCAGGCTGGAATACAGTGGCATGATCACGGCTCACTGTAGTCTCGCACACCCAGGCTCAAGCGATCCTCCATCTCAGCCTCCTGAGTAGTTGGGAGTACAAGCGCATGCAACCATGCCTGGCTAATTTTTTTTTTTTTTTAATATAGAGATGGGGTTTTGCCATGTTGCCCAGGCTGATCTCGAACTCCCAAGCTCAAGCGATTCTCTTGCCTCAGCCTTCCAAAGTGCTGGGACCACAGGCATGAGTCACCACACCCAGCTATTATTTCTAAATTAATGAACAGA
>NW_012110141.1:2813897-2814276 GCF_000951045.1 Mandrillus leucophaeus
GAGCTGAGATCCGGCCACTGTACTCCAGCCTGGGCGGCAGAGACTCCGTCTCAAAAACAAACAAACAAACAAAAAAAAATCCTCTCCATAGGGTGTATGCCTCTAACTTTACTTCATCCTCTTCATTTACATAGGACGTACCCCAAGTAACCAATGGAATCGTCTAGAGGGTATTTGAACTCCCAAAAATTCTGTAACAGGGCCCTGAGCCCCTATGCTCGGGCCACTCCCACACTGTGGAGTGTACTTTGATTTTCAGTAAATCCCTTCATTCCTTCCTTGCTTTGTTTGTGCGTTTTATCCAATTCTTTGTTCAAGACGTCAAGAACCTGGATGCCCTCCCCTGGTAAGAGAGAGATGGGCCTTTCAAATGACCTGA
>NW_012110141.1:2814326-2829067 GCF_000951045.1 Mandrillus leucophaeus
TGCCCAGCGACTAATTTTTGTATTTTTAGTAGAAACGGGGTTTCGCCATGTTGGCTACACTGGTCTCGAACTCCTGACCTCAGGTGATCCGCCTGCCTTGGCCTCCCAAAGTGTTGGGATTACAGGAGTGAGCCAACGCACCTGGCCTGAGTCCTGCTTCTTCCAGATCTGGTGCCCAGTCCTGACATCAGAGGTCTTGTTCCAGACCCCAAGAGTGTTCTTGGATCTTGCCCGGGAAAGAATTCAGGGTAAGTTGCAGAGTATAATGAAGTTAAGATAGTTTAAAATTAGAGACTACTCAATTACAGAGTAGGGCATCCTCAGAAAAAAAGAGGAGGAAAGCACTACTTTAAACGTAGTGCTTGCTTATGTAGTTTGTATAAGAATTGTGTACTTAATTACAAAGGCTTGTGATCAGCTTGTGACAGGCTGCTGGTACTGTTATTTTCCTGTTACTATTGATTTCAGCCAGAATTTATGAGTACACTGTTATCTTTAAAGCAGAATCTATTCTTAAACTAAGAATGCTTTTTGTTCTTAAAATATTGGGGCATCTCCATAAGTTCTGGGTCTTTAGTTAGCAACTTTAACTCATTCCCTCAATCATAAACATCTCATGACCAAGAGTGCCCAGTTCCGGGGGAATGTAACCCAGCAGGTTTGGCTTTATTTGGCCTTTATTCAAGATGGAGTCACTCTGGTTAGGACACCTGACAGTCCCTGGAAACCCAAAGGAACCCTTCCATGTGGCACAGGGAATGGAAGAAAGAAATAGATGAGGCAGGAAAATAGCGTCTGAAGGCAGGAAACATAGGCTGATTCACACTTCAGCTATGACAGAAAATATCCTCTCCTTGGCCGGGCGCGGTGGCTCAAGCCTGTAATCCCAGCACTTTGGATCACGAGGTCAGGAGATCGAGACCATCCTGGCTAACACAGTGAAACCCCGTCTCTACTAAAAAATACAAAAAAATAGCCGGGTGAGGTGGCGGGCGCCTGTAGTCCCAGCTACTCGGGAGGCTGAGGCAGGAGAATGGCGTGAACCCGGGAGGCGGAGCTTGCAGCGAGCTGAGATCCGGCCACTGTACTCCAGCCTGGGCGGCAGAGACTCCGTCTCAAAAACAAACAAACAAACAAAAAAAAATCCTCTCCATAGGGTGTATGCCTCTAACTTTACTTCATCCTCTTCATTTACATAGGACGTACCCCAAGTAACCAATGGAATCGTCTAGAGGGTATTTGAACTCCCAAAAATTCTGTAACAGGGCCCTTGAGCCCCTATGCTCGGGCCACTCCCACACTGTGGAGTGTACTTTGATTTTCAGTAAATTTGTGCGTTTTATCCAATTCTTTGTTCAAGACGTCAAGAACCTGGATGCCCTCCCCTGGTAAGAGAGAGATGGGCCTTTCAAATGACCTGACTCCTTTATCCCAGCCAGGTGTGTGCCCAATCCTGAGAGGAAGAATAGGGAGGGGGACATTCAACCCAGCCTTCCTCTCTGTGTTAGCAGCGTCTGGATGGGTTGGGGTGGAGTGGGGGTGTTCTAGTCTGCTATTTACTCCCAAAGAAACTTTCCTGCTTCACTAGGCTCACAGTTCTAAAGGCAAGAACAGCCCTAGTGGAATCTTTCAAGGGTTTTAGAAAAGAATGAATAAGGGAAAAATTAAAAGATTGCAGGGTGCCATAAAAACATCCCAGTAAAACAAGCACCTTTCTAGAGGCCCTTTGGAACGTACGTGGAGCTCAGCCTCCATCCCTTCACACCAGATCCAGTCTTCATCTTTGTGGTTCACTGCCCCCTCACCACTCAGGAGGAAAACCCCAGCTTCTGTTCAGGCTCCCCTTCTCTCGCTTAGAATTTTTCACCAGAGTTTCAGAAAGATTTGTCAGGACCACTCCATGCCCAAGGTAAAAAGTATAAGTGGTACGAAAAGGTAGACACTCATCAGACTGCTAAAGAGTGTCATTTAACCATACAAACACCTGATAGACTCCAGGGCAGAAGGAAAAGCTGCATCCTTGACTAACTCCACTGGGGCATTCTTATGTAAACCAAGATCCAAGAACTGCATCAGGAGAGAAATCAAGAGCCCTGGGGATGTTAGGATGAGCCCTAGAGGTGCTAAGAAGGGTTATTTGAAAAACCAAAAAGTGGACTGAGATTCCCTTCCTTTTCAGGGAAGAATTGAGACCTTTCCTTTCTTACTGTTCAGAGTGAGGGCTGATAAGGGCAATTATTTCCTGGAGCCACTGGCTACTGCCCTGGGAAGGAAATCCGCTGGGCTGGGGGGAGGGAGGAAGGCAGAACCGGGCCTTAACTCTCCCTCCACTACATCCTTTCCCGTACCCCTCCCCTCCTCTCCTCCCCTGTCTCCCGCCCCCGCCATCCGAGAATGACACTTGGCCTGAGAAAGGAGGAAGGTAGGGTAGGTGGACACTTCCCTTGTCCTGTTCCAGGGGTGTCAGTGACAAGGAGATGTGAAAAAAGAAGGAATCATAAGGCTTCCTTTGGAAAGAAGGGAGATCTCCAGGGGCTTTGGGAAGTCAGGTTAATACTGGGAAGGCTGGAGACTCCCAGTAGATAGCGTTCAGGGCTGCATTTGGCAGCAATCCTATAAAATACATTCTTCTCTAAGGTTGGATACAAGCATTTAGAAGACTGGCCATTAAAAATAAAAAACAGTATTAATAACATTAATAATCATGAGTGTCAGTAGTGTTGAAATTTTTCTGGAATCCTTTCCCAAGTTGCCTAATGCCCAGAGAAGGAAAATAACAGTGTTTAGTAGACATAAATTATAGGATTAGTGCAAGTAGCTATTGAGATGATGAGCCAAGGCTTGTAAATTGGTTTTGTTTTGGTTTTCCTAATTAGATGTTTGGGCCTATCTGTGTCTGTGTGTGTATGTGTGTGTGCGCGTGCGCGCTCGCATGTGGTTAATTTCTTGACTTTTGCCTCTGGCTCTTCCTGATTTAAAAAAATACTTAAAATGGTAGGAAGTGGCACACACCCTTGATGGATATGTGTTTACGTTAAAGAATTGGCTTCATAAATTTAACTGGGACAAGGAAACTGTGAAGGACTGTATTTTTGCCTTTATTTAATAATTCATATATTCAACCAACCGTTATTGATTGCCTATTTTGAACCAGGCCACGTGCTAGGATACAAAGGTTAACAAACACATTCCCTCACCTCACGGAATTCATGGTCTAGTGAAATACAGAGATAGAAAAGAAATAGAAAAGTACATGGATAAAATGCATTGTGGAAAGAGTTATGGTCATAGTGTATGCTATAAGCTTATAGAGGCTGCCTTTGTACAAACATACATAAGACTGCTTTTTAAATTATAAAAGGCAGTACATAGGCCAGGTGTGGTGGCTCACGCCTGTAATCCCAGCACTTCGGGAAGCCAAGGCGGGTGGATCATCTGAGGCCAGGAGTTCGAGACCAGCCTGGCCAACATGGTGAAACCCCATTTCTACTAAAAATATATTTAAAAAATTAGCCAGATGTGGTGGTGGGCGCCTCATCCCAGCTACTCGGGAGGCTGAGGTAGGAGAATCACTTGAACCCAGGAGGCAGAGGTTGCAGTAAGCTGAGATGGCACCATTGCACTCCAGCCTAGGCGTCAAGAGCAAAACTCCATCTCAAAAATAAAAAAGGCAGTACATAGTACAAACTGCTTGGGTTTTGTTGTTTTTGTTTTACTGTACCATATACCTTGGAGATCATTCCATCTAGTAGCTGAACATTTTAAACAGATCCTCTGGCTACAAGCAGTGAGTAGGATGAACTGGGAGAGTGATGAGAAAGTCAGAGAGTTAGGGAGGGAGGGTGCTGTCAGAGTGTTACTGGAAAGGGGTCCCGATCCACACCCCAAGAGAGGGTTCTTGGATCTCGCACAAGAAAAAATTCAGGGCGAGTCCACACAATAAAGTGAAAGCAAGTTTATTAAGAAAGTAGAGAAATAAAAGAATGGCTACTCCATAGACAGAGTAGCCCCGAGGGCTTCTGGTTGCCCATTTTTATGGTTATTTCTTGATGATATGCTAAACAACGGGTGGATTTTTCATGCCTCCCCTTTTTAGACCATATAGGGTAACTTCGTGACATTACCACGGCATTTGTAAACTGTCATGGCGCTGGTGGGGGTGTAGTAGTGAGGATCACCAGAGGTCAGTCTCGTGGCCATCTTACTATTGGTAGGTTTTGGCCAGCTCCAAAACTGACTTGTTGTTTTATCAGCAAGGTCTTTATGACCTGTATCTTGTGCCCACCTCCTCTCATCCTGTGACTTCGAATGCCTTAACTGTCTGGGAATGCAGCCCAGTAGGTTTCAGCCTTATTTTACCCAGCTCCTATTTAAGATAAAGTTGCTGTGGTTCACAGGCCTCTGACAAGAACATCTTCATGCCTGTGCCTCATTGAGAAAGGGAGACCTCTAGGCTGCTGCTGGATCTAGTGGAGATTCACTCATTCTCTCAAATTCCTCTACAGTTTCTCTAATGGAAGAGAAGGGTGGTGTTATTGCTGCTAGGGTGCAACCTAGAAGTTATTTTATTTATGCCATAGATGTGGTGGACTAAGCACTGTGCCAATGCTCAATAAGTCACTGCTGATTCTCCATAAATTATTGTGACAAGTATAATTGATTGTAAGGCTTAGATCTAGTTGTATAAGTCCATAGGAGGGTGTGAAGCATCTGTATTTCTGTTACGTAGTTATTAGGAAAAAGGATGTTGGGGCCTTAAAAATGGCCATTTTTAACATTTCCAAACTTGTGTTCAATTCTAAGATTTTACAATTATATGTTTCCAGTTGAGAAGAACTTTGATATTGGTAGCTCTAAATAAATAAATACCGTTGATCTGGAAGAGAAGGTCAAGTTTAGGGAGAGGCCATTTCTTAGCTTTATATTTAAAATTTTTTTATAAATGTGATTCATGGGCCGGGCCTGGTGGCTCACACCTATAATCCCAGCACTTTGGGAGGCCAATGCAGGTGGATCACTTGAGGCCAGGAGTTCGAAAGTAGCCCGGCCAACATGGTAAAACCCCATTTCTAGTGAAAATACAAAAATTAGCCAGGTGTGGCAGCACACATATGTAATCCCAGCTACTCGGGAGGCTGAGGCAGGGGAATCACTTGAACCTGAGAGGTGGAGGTTGCAGTGAGCTGAGATTGTGCCACTGCACTTCAGCCTGGGTGACAGAGTCAGACTCTGTCTCAGAGCAAAACAAAACAAAATGTGATTCATAATGCTGCGGTTGTAACTATAGTACTTATCTAGCAAAAAGTTAGCTTTTTTTTTTTTTTTTGGCTTTGACTAACTGAAACTAGTCAAAGCAAGAGCTTACCGGCAGAGTGGTGTACTGGTCAATATTTAACAAGTTCTCCAAAGGGGAAAAGCCCTGATTTGTAGGATTTGTCGGTTTCCATGGTATAAATACTCTTCCCACGGCTAGTAGGGGGACCAACTTGTTCTGGTTTGCCAGAGACTTTCCCAGTTTTAGGCCTAAAAGTCCTGAATCCCAGAAAATTCCTCATTCCCTAGGAAATAGGTTGATTGGTGGCCCTAATGGCTGGTTGCAAACTCCTGATATGACAGCACTAGATGAGGAGTTGGGCAGAGATGCGCACACGGTACCAGCTCATGCCAGGAGCAGCGGCCTCCAGCACCCCACTGTCTGGGAGTCCTTGGCCCAGTAGAGGAGGGTTAGCAGGGCCAGACTGTTGTTCATATTAGCTCTCAATTTACCACCAACCCTGTATTAGTTTCCTGGAGCCGCTGTAACAAAGTTCCACAAACTGGGGTCTTAAACACAGAAATCTATTATCTCACAGTCCTGGAGGGCAGAAATAGAAAATTAAGGTATGAGCAAAACTCTGCTCCTTTCATGACTCTAGATAATCTGTTGCATATCTTTTCCTTAGCTTCTGGTTTCACAGGTAATCTGTAGCGATCCTTGGCTTGCATCTGTGTAACTCCAATCTCTACCTCCATCATCCTGTGGCATTCTTTTTTTTCCCTTTCTTTTTTTCTTTTTGAGACAGAGTTTCGCTCTGTCACCCAGGCTGGAGTGCAGTGGCGTGATCTGGGCTCACTGCAACCTCTGCCTCCCAGGTTCAGGCGATTTTCTTGCCTCAGGCTCCTGCATAGCTGGGATTACTGGTGTGCGCCCCTACGCCCAGCTAATTTTTGTATTTTTAGTAGAGATGGGGTTTTACCATGTTAGCTAGGCTGGTCTTGAAAACCTGACCTCAGGTCTTGAAAATCTGCCTGCCTCGGCCTTCTAAATTGCTGGGATTACAAGCGTGAGCTCATGGCATTCTTCTTTTGGTGTCTTTGTCTTCATTGACTTCTTGTAAGAAATCAGTCATATTGGTTTAGAGACCTACCTTATTCCAGTATGACCTCATCGTCTTAATTTAACTAAAACATCTGCAACAACCTCATTTCCAAATGAGGTCACATTCTGAGGTACTGGGGGTTAGTACTTCGACACATCTTTTTTTTTTGTTTGTTTTTTTGAGATAGGGTCTCTGTCACTCAGGCTAGAGTGCAGTGGTGCAATCACAGCTCACTGTAACTTTGAACTCCTGGGCTTGAGCAGTCCTCCCATCTCAGCCTCCCAAATAGGTAAGATTACAGGTACATATCACCATGCCTAGCTAATTTTTAAGATTTTTTGTAGGGGCTGGGCCTGGTGGCTCACACCCGTAATCCCAACACTTTGGTAGGCTGAGGTGGGTGGATCACTTCAGGTGAGGAGTTTGAGACCAGCCTGGCCAACTTGGTGAAATCCTATCTCTACTAAAAAAAAAATACAAAAATTAGCCGATGTGGTGGTGGGTACCTGTAATACCAGCTACTCACAAGACTGAGGCTGGAGAAACCCCGGAACCCAGGGGGCGGAGATTGCAGTGAGCTGAGATCATGCCACTGCACTCCAGCCTGGGTGACAGAGCAGGACATAGCCTAAAAAAAGAAAAAAAAAAAAATTCGTAGAGATGAAGTCTTGCTATGTTGCCCAGACTAGTCTCAAACTCCTGGGCTCAAGCAATCCTCCTGCCTCAGTATCCCAAAGTGCTAGGATTACAGACATGAGACACTGCACCAGGCCTACATACCTCTTTTCTTCTTTTTCTTTCTTTTTTTTTTTGAGACGGAGTCTTGCTCTGTCGTCCAGGCTGGAGTGCAGTGGCGCGACCTCAGCTCGCTGCAACTTCCACCTCCTGGGTTCAAGTGATTCTTCTGCCTCAGCCTCCCGAGTAGCTGAGACTACAGGCGTAATACCTCCCTTAGATATAACGAATAATATCACAGGGTGTACACCCACTGTGGTGTTAGGAGTAATACCTCCCTGTGATATTACAAATAATATTATAGTATGTATACCCACTGTGATATTACAAGTAATACCTCCCTTAGATATTACAAATAATATCACAAGGTGTACACCTACTGCAATATTAGGAGTAATATCTTTCTTAAGCGATCCTCCCATCTCGGCCTCACAGTATTAAAAGAATTAAAGGAAGAGATGCTACACCTGGCTGGATCTGTTTTAAAAAGATAACCCAGATAACCCTAAGGTCAGTGTTTAAGATTAGACCAAGGGAGAAAAACTAAAGATGGGAATACTAGTTTGGGACTTCGCTTGCTTGCTTGCTCTCATTTAGAAAACATTTAGTAGTTCTACAAAGCTCAGGCACTGTTCTGGGAGTCACAAATACAGGATTGAATAAAATAAATAAAGCACTTGCTCTCCCGGAGCTCACTTTTCACTGGGGGAATGCAGATAGTAGACACATGCATCTGCAGTATCGGTAAGTGCTAATAGAAAAATGAAGCAGGTGAGATGGATCATGCTGAGTAGAACCTATTTGCTTTTCCTTCCTTCCTTCCTTCCTTCCTTCCTTCCTTCCTTCCTTCCTTCCTTCCTTCCTTCCTTCCTTCTTTTCTCTTTCCTTCCTTCTTTTCTCTTTCCTTCCTTCCTTCCTTCCTTCTTTTCTCTTTCCTTCCTTCCTTCCTTCTTTTCTCTTTCCTTCCTTCCTTTCTTCTTTTCTCTCTTTCTTCCTTTCTCCCTTTTTTTTTATTGTCTTAAAATGTATACAACATAAAATTTACCTTCTTAACCATTTTTAAGAATACAATTCAAGGCCGGGCATGGTGGCTCATGCCTGTAATCCCAGCATTTTGGGAGGCTGAGGCAGGCGGATCACAGGGTCAGGCGTTTGAGGCCAGTCTGGCCAATATGGTGAAACCCTGTCTTTACCAAAAAATACAAAAATTAGCCAGGCGTGGTGGCACATGCCTGTAGTCCCAGCTACTCAGGAGGCTGAGGCAGAAGAATCACTGGAACCTGCGAGGCAGAGGTTGCAGTAAGCTGAGATTACGCCACTGTATTCCAGCCTGGGTGACAGAGCAAGACTCTGTCTCAAATAATAATAATAACAATATAACTCAGTAGCATTAAGTACACTTGCATTGTTATGCAGCCATCACCACTATCCGTCTCCAGAATTTTTTTGAGTGGAGCTGTTTTTAATAGAGTAATTGAAGGCCTCTGTGACACAGTAGCATCTGAGCAGAAGCTTGAATGGAGAGAAGACGACTTGTGCATAGTTTAGGGAAGTATGTTCCTGGTCCTGGAAATAGTTAAGACTATCATAATAGCCCAGGAGAAAGATGATACAATAGCTGAAACCCCATCTTCAGAAAGTGAAGAACAGATGAGAAGTCATGTTCCTCCCAGAAGTAATTCATGCAGCAGAAAAGCCAACCCAGATCCACGAGACAGACAATTCAGTGCTTTGCACAAGAACTGTGCTTTAAGCATGGAGAGGATTTTTGTATCTGTCCTGGGATCCTACATCAAATAGCATGTGGTGATTGTGAACACAGATGTACGAGACTGTGAACCCTACCGAGTTTCCTTTCTGAGTTGTATGGCTTTCTTCCATTAGATATGAATACGGAGTCCTGAGTTTCCTTTGGAATGTCCTTTAGCCTGTTGGTACATGTTTTGCCTGTGATGAGTGCAATTACTCATAAATCATTGAGCACATTCCATTTTTCTGGGTACAGAGGACAAAAGGGAAATGCCTGTATTTCCTCTATTCGGTCAACAGAAATACCTCTAGGCCGTAATCCATTCATCCAGTCTAATAATTTTGCCATCTGTAAAACCTTCAGGTGTTCTGAATTCGACATCCTGCACCTAATTCCTGCTCAGTTAAAGACCCAAATCATGATCTCTGACTTACCTGGATATTTGAAAGATTAACTTGCTGTGGTGATACCATACTAGAGTCACAAAATCAAGCCCTACCCTGCCACAGCCACCTAAAGAAAATTAGCTGATATACAAAAGAAATTGACTATATTGTCGTCCTTTTAGTGACTCTCCTAATTTTCTTTCCCTGAAAACTTGCAGAGAAACTTGAGTATGTTTGCCTTAGGTGGATGCTTGTTTTTTTATTGATATGAAAAGCGGTAAGAGGAAATGGAGTTATTTGGCCTGTTAAGGAGGGGCAGCCACTGTAAACACAGTTCAGTGCAAATTCACAGCATTAGAATGTTGAGGTGTGTATAATGATTTTGCAAAATTTTCTACAAGGCTAACACAGTATCCAGTTGGGGCTAGGATTAGATATATTGTCATGTATGTTTGGGCAGGAAATGCAGAGACTCTAAGGTGCTACAACTGCAATTTGACATTCCGGATAGTTCACTGGTAACTGTTCATCTCCCTGAGGTTTAAGTTTACAGTTCACAGTTCCACAGCTCTTTATCTGAAACTCTTGGGCTATGTGTTATGGAATTTAGAATTTTTTCAGAAATACATTGCATATAATGTATATTATGACATAATACCTCCAAGAAAGACTTGGAATCACATCCTATAAACAAACACATGAATATATCCTAGTGAAATGTATGACTATTTATACTAACTAAAAGAAATAAGAATCATAAATAGACTTACTACTTCAGGTCAGATTTGCTGCCAAATTAGTTTGGGCATCAAACTTTTGGTTTCAGAGACAAAACTGTGAAATTCTAGAATTATATTATGGGGTTGTGGACCTACGTAACCCTCCTCTCCATAATTCCTAAAAGCAAGCAATTGCATGAATCCAGTCTCATGAATAGCTGCAATTCTAGGAATCAAGTATCTGGATCTGGAATTAGCCGGGCATGGTGGCAAGCGCCTGTAATCCCAGCTACTGGGGAGACTGAGGCAGGAGAATTGCTCAAATCTGGGAGGTGGAGACTGCAATGAGCTGAGATCGTGCTGCTGCACTCCAGCCTGAGCTACAGAGTGAGACTCTGTCTCAAAAAAAAAAAAGGAATCCAGATCTGGGCAGGACCAAATTGCTGACATGCCCCCAGTATAGCAGAGACGTTTTGCCTACATGTTACACACCTGAGTAATAGTTGTCAGCAGTTGATGAAGAAGATGGATGTGCTCTTAATGTCCACCTTTGATTTCCAGTCATTTTGCTTCTGGGTCTTGGCTACCTGAGGAAAGAAGTCTCCAATAGGTGAATGCAGTGATACAGAGAATACTTTCTTCTGGCTGGGTGCAGTAACTCACACCTGTAATCCCAGCACGTTGGGAGGCTGAGGTGGGCAGTGCACTTGAGGTTGGGAGTTCAAGACCCAGCCTGGCTAACATGGTAAAACCCCGTCTCTACTGAAAATACAGAAATTAGCTGGGCGTGATGACAGACACCTGTCATCCCAGCTATTTGGCAGGCTGAGGCATGAGAATCGCTTAAACCTGGGAGGTGGAGGTTGCAGTGAGCCAAGATCGTGCCTCTGCCCTTCAGCTGGGCAACACAGTGAGACTCTGCTCAAAAAAAAAAAAAAAAAAAAAAAGAAGAAGAAGAAAAAGAAAGAAAGAAAGAAAGAAAGAGCGAGCATACTTTCTTCCTGTTTCCTCATAGGCCAGTTCTCTCTGGCATGTGAGTTTAACATCACATCCTTCACACACAGTGAATGCGTTCGTAATAGGAGGTCCTTAGCTGGGAGTTTTTAGGGCATATCTCAGTGGGGCCAGAAAAACACCATGTAGGAGCTAATATATCTTTGCTGGTTGCTTTCTCTGGCTCCGCAGCAGACAGAAACCCTATGAATCATATCCAGGGGGCAGCTGCAGGCAACAACCAGTATCTCCCAAGTGAGTTGAAAAGGATCTCGTTACCCAGCATCCTAAGGAGGTTGTAGCCTTGGGAACCACAGGCAAGAATAGTTAACTCAGCTCCTCGGTTAGTGCCTCTTCAGTTCGAGATGGAATTTATTTGTAGGCTTGGCTCCTTAACATGCCAAACCCATGCTCGAGACGTACTCCTTCTCCTGGAAGGTTAACATGGCTCCTGTGGCTGTTCCATCCCTGAGGAAAAGTGAGGACCATGCTCTCCAAACAGGCCATGCGCTGGACTACCTCTGTTTCTGTCTCCTGGGATTCCAGTCAGCAAGTTAGCAACAAAGCAACCCAAACAGTGCGGTTCATAGGATGGCTGGGTGAGTGGCTGTTTGTTTTTTCCTTACTGTGGATATGTATCAGTGAAGGAATCTGTAGAACATTCTTGAGGGAAACATTTAGTCGTATCTAGTCAATAAATTAATGTTTAGGCTGGGCGCAGTGACTCATGCCTGCAATCCCAGCACTTTGGGATGCCAAGGCGGGCGGATCACCTGAGGTCAGGAGTTCAAGACCAGCCTGGCCAACATGGTAAAACCCCCATCTCTACCAAAAATACAAAAATTAGCTGGGTGTGGTGGCGCATACTTGTAGTCCCAGTTACTCGGGAGGCTGAGGCAGAATTGCTTGAACCTGGGAGATGGAGGTTGCAGTGAGCTGAGAGTGCAACATTGCACTCCAGCCTGGGCAACAGAGCAAGACATTGTCTCAAAAAAAAAAAAAAAAAAAAAAAAGCTGGGCGCGGTGGCTCAGGCCTGTAATCCTAGCACTTTGGGAGGCCGAGGTGGGTGGATCATGAGGTCAGGAGCTTGAGACCATCCTGGCTAACACAGTGAAACCCTGTCTCTACTAAAAACACAAAAAAATTAGCTGGGCGTAGTGGCGGGTGCCTGTAGTCCCAGCTACTTGGGAGGCTGAGGCAGGAGAATGGCGTGAACCCAGGAGGCGGAGCTTGAAGTGAGCCGAGATCGCGCCACTGCACTCCAGCCTGGGTGAGAGTGCGAGACTCCATCCCAAAAAAAAAAAAAAAAAAAAAAGAAAAAGAAAAGAAGAAAAATCAGTATTTTATTTTTGATTTATTATTAATATAAATAATTATATATTAGCCGGGCGTAGTGTCTCATGCCTACAATCCTAGCACTTTGGGAGGCCAAGGCAGGCAGATCACTTGAGCCAAGAAGTTCAAGATCAGCCTGGACAACATGGTGAAACCCTGTCTCTACAAAAAATACAAAAAATTAGCTGGGAGTAGTCAGCTTTCCTGTAGTCCTAGCTACCTGGGAGGCTGAGGTGGTGGCTGCAGTGAGCCATGATTGTACCACTGCACTCCAGCGTGGGTGATAGAGTAAGACCCTGTCTCCAAAAAAAAAAAAAAGGGGGAAAGAAAGGAAAAGAAATCATATATTGGTGAGGAGACAATTCAACACATATTTTTTGTTGAACACGCACTATGTGTCAGGGTACCAGATATAAGCTCTATCTACAAGGATTTTAGGAGCTGGATTATGTGTATGGGAGGAATGTGTGAGTGTGTATAGCAAAGATGACTCCTGGGGAAGAAGAGGAAGACAAGTCCCAGAGGTATACTGCATAGGCATAATACGCAACAGGCTAGCAAAGAAGAAAACCATGGGTACAGTAGAGAGAATCAAAGGATGCACTGGGGACCACTTCTAGTGAGTGAGATCAGAAGAGACTTCAATAACCCGAGTGAATTTAGACATGGGCCTTGACAGGTGGACAAGATTTTGTTTGTTTGTTTTAGACAGAGTCTCGCTTTGTCACCCAGGCTGGAGTGCATTGGCACAATTGTGGCTCACCGCAGCCTTGACCTCCCGGGCTCAAGGGATCCTCCCGCCTCAGCCTTCTGAGTAGCTGGAAGTACAGATATGTGCCACAATGCCCTGCTAACTTTTTGTTTTAGAGATGGGGTCTTGCTATGTTGCCCAGGCTGGTCACAAACTTCTGGGTTCAAGTGATCCTCCTGCCTTGGCCTCTCAAAGTGCTGGCATTACAGGAATAAGCCACTGCACCTGCCCCTGGTGGAGAAGATTTGAACGGCTAGATTAGAGGGAAGCGGGTGCCTTAGTAAAACCATGAGAAAGCTTGAGTTCTTCTGGGAGAAAGGTCCAGGTTGGCAGAGTGTAGTTTGTAGATTCACATGAGTAGGAAAATGTCTTGAGCTGTTATGTACCCTGAGTGCCAGGCTGAGGAGTTTCACCTTCTTCTAGGAGGGCAGAAAGAGGTATAACCTGAAGAAGTCTTTCAAATGAATTTAAATTAGAAAGTGATGTGGCCAAAGCTAAAGACCTGTGTGTGGACAGGCTTGAAATTGAGAAGCTGTTGAGAAGCTCTCAAAGTCGGCCGTCAAGATATAAAGGCAAGGAGAATAAGAGAAGTTGGTGGAGGTGAGGGCACTGCAGAAAAGGTATACTTAACAACTGATTAAACATGGGTCAAGAGTGTGTCAGATTGGACTCCTTTGCCTGCTAAGACCAGAAAATCTCAAGCTGGTTTAAACAAAAAGGGCATTGATTGGCTTATGAAAATGCAAGCCCAGAAAGGAGACAGGCTTCAGTATCAGTCTAATCCAGGGATTCTGGCTCCGTTTCCCTGCACCATGGTGCCATCATCTGCATCCTCAGGCAGCTTCCAATATGGTAGCAAAATGGTTAAAATGCTGTAAAATTGTTGGCTTTACAACAACACAGCAGCTCACCCAGGAAAGGAAAAAGACTGACTTTTCTCATGGCTCATTCTCTTTTTAAAATGTATCCTTTTTTTTTTTTTTTTTTTTTGAGACGGAGTTTCACTCTTGTTGCCCAGGCTGGAGTGCAGTGCCATGATGTCAGCTCACTGCAATCTCTGCCACCTGGGTTCAAGCAATTCTCCTGCCTCAGCCTCCCAAGCGGCTGGGATTACAGGCACCTGCTACCACCGCTCGCTAATTTTTTGTATTTTTAGTAGAGATGTGGTTTCACCATGTTGGTCAGGCTGCTCTTGAACTCCTGACCTCAGATGATCCGCCCGCTTCAGCCTCCCAAAGTGCTGGGATTACAGGCGTGAGCCACCGCGCCCGGCCTCCCTTCTTATTTTTTTAAAAAACTTTCTAAGTTGTGAAATGTGACACACAAATGGAAAAGTACATAAAACAGATTTAAGACCAGGTGTGGTGGTTCATGCCTCTAATTCCAGCACTTCAGGAAGCTGAGGCAGGAGGATCATCACTTGATGCCAGAAGTTCAAGATCAGCCTGGGCAACATAGTGAGATCCCCGTCTCCACAAAAAATTTAAAAATGAAGTGTGTAGTGATGCATGCCTGTAGTCCCAGCTACCTGGGAGGCTGAGGCAGGAGGATTAGGAGTTTGAGGTTGCAGAGAGCTGTGACTGCACCACTGTGCTACAGCCTGGCTGACAGAGCAAGACCTATAAGAAAAAAGGAAGAAAGAAGGAAGGAAGGAAGGAAGGAAGGGAGGGAGGAAGGAAGGAAGGAAGGAAGGAAGGAAGGAAGGAAGGAAG
>NW_012110141.1:2829117-2830111 GCF_000951045.1 Mandrillus leucophaeus
AAAAAAAAAAAAACTAGAAGAAAACCTAGGCAAGGCTGGGAGCGGTGGCTCATGCCTGTAATTCCAGCACTTTGGGAGGCAGAGGTGGGCAGATCACTTGAGGTCAGCAGTTTGAGAGCAGCCTGGCCAATATGGTGAAACCCCATCTCTATTAAAAATACAAAAATTAGCTAGATATGGCAGTGCATGCCTGTAATCCCAGCTACTCAGGAGACTGAGGCAAGAGGATTGCTTGAACCCAGAAGGTAGAGGTTGCAGTGAGCGGAGGAAAAAAAAAGAAAGAAAGAAAACCTAGGCAAAACTCTTCTGAACATTTGTCCAGGCAAAACATTTATGACTAAGACCACAAAAACACAAGCAACAACAATAAAAATAGAGAAACAGGACATAAACTAAAACATTCTTCACAGTAAAAAGGAACAATCAACAGAATGAACAGACAACCTGCAGAGTGGAAGAAAATATTTGCAAACTAAGCATGCGACAGGGGACTGATATCTAAAATGTACAAGGAACTCAAACAACTCAACAACGAAAACAGAATAACTCTATTAAAAAGTGGGCAAAGGACTTCAATAGATATTTTTTTAAAAAAAAGACATATGAATAGCCAACAAGCCTGTGGGGAAAAAAAAAAAGCTTAACATCACTAATAATCAGAGACAGGCAAATTAAAACCACAATGAGATAGCATCTTACACCAGTTAGAATGGTTATTAATAAAAATTCCAAAAAATAACAGATGTTGGCAAGGATGCAGAGAAAAGGAAACTCTTTCTTTTTTTTTGAGATGGAGTTTCGCTCTGTCGCCCAGGCTGGAGTGCAATGGTGAGGTCTCAGCTCACCACAACCTCTTCCTCCCAGGTTCAAGTGATTCTCCTGCCTCAGCCTCCCAAGTACCTGGGACCACAGGCGCCTGCCACCACACCCAGCTAATTTTTTGTATATTTAGTTGAGACGGGGTTTCACCATGTTAGCCAGGATGGTCTCGATC
>NW_012110141.1:2831534-2834778 GCF_000951045.1 Mandrillus leucophaeus
TCCTTCCTTCCTTCCTTCCTTCCTTCATCTCTCTCTTTCTCTCTCTCTCTCTCTTCTTTCCCTCCCTCCCTTCCTTTCTTCCTCCCTTCCCTCCTTCCTTTTTTGACAGGGTCTTACACTCTATGGCCCAGGCTAGAGTACAGTGGCACAATCACCACTCGCTACAAGTGATCCTGAGCTCAAGTGATCCTCCTGCCCGAGTAGCTGGGACTACACACTTGCTCCACCAAGCTCGGCTAATTTTTTAAATTTTCGTAGAGATGGAGTCTCCCTATGTTGCCCAGGCTGGTCTCAAACTCTTGAGCTCAAGCAATCCTTCCTCCTCGACCTTCCAAAGGTCTGGGATTACAAGTGTGAGCCACTGCAACAGCCAACTCTTTCTTAAGAGGGAGGAAACACACCAACCAGAAATCCAAGGCAAACATACCCTAGAGTCTCATCCATAGAAATCAGGTCCCTGGCTCAACTGGGAAGCCATCACCAGAGGAAGGTCACTGATGAAGAATGGGTTCTTGAGCCAATTACTAGTCGGAGAAGTAGGACCCCACTTAGAATGCTCATTAATTGTCCCAGGAGCTAGGAATAGGTCACATTTTTCTGAGACCCTGAGCTGCAGAAAGAGTAGATACACAAGAGAAAAATCAAAGCTCTGACCACGCGCAATGGCTCAGGCCTGTAATCCCAGCACTTTGGGAGGCTGAGGTGGGTGGATCTCCTGGGGTCAGGAGTTCAAGACCAGCCTGGCCAACATGGGAAAACCCCATCTCTACTAAAAATACAAAAATTAGCCAGGCGTGGTGGCACAAGCCTGTAATCCCTGCTACTCTGGAGGCTGAGGTAGGAGTAGGAGAATTGTTTGAACCTGGGAGGCGAAGGTTGCAGAGAGCCAGCCTGGGCAACAGAGTGAGACTCCATCTCAAAAAGAAAGAAGGAAAGAAGAAAGAAAGAAAAAGAAAAGAAAGGAAGGAAGGAAGGAAGGAAGGAAGGAAGGAAGGAAGGAAGGAAGGAAGGAAGGAAGGAAGATCCAAGCTCTGTTAGGAAAGGACCCAGGAGGAGGCAAGGCTGGACAGCAACCAACAATGTCCATTGTAGTGAGAAAGCCCGCAGGCATTACTCAAAGGCTATAAACCTGGGTTACTGTTGACAGACCTGAAAACAAAGTTGACAATGATATAATAAATATTAAATCAATTGTGAACCCAGTGGTTTTCAGTGAGGGAGAGGGTTGTCTCAGAAACTTTAGGCAACTTGTAAAACCTGTGCAGTGCTTCTTCCCCACTCAGCTGCCAGATTCAAGCATATCTGAAAAAACTAAAAACAGCTGGCTGGGCACAGTGGCTCATGCCTGTAAGCTCAGCACTTTGGGGGGCTGAAGCAAGAGGATCACTTAAGCCCAGGAGTTACAGACCAACTTGGGCAAAATTGTGAGACCTCATCTCTACAAATTGTAAAAAAAAAAAAAATTAGCCGGGTATGGTGGTGCTTGCATGTGCTTCCAGCTAGTCAGGAGGCTGAGGTTGGAGAAGGGCTTGAGTCCAGGTAGTCGAGGCTGCAGTGAGCCCCGATAGCACCACTGCACTCCAGCCTATGTGGCATAGTGAAACCCTGTCCCAAAAAAGAAAACAAACAATCCACAATCACACCATCTGAGAGCATTATTGTTACCATTTTGGTATGCACCTGATAAGCACTCCCTGTTACTAACCCAATATCCATGTTCTCCTGTCTTTCTAACATGATCACAATTTTGTTTGGGAATCAATAAGCCCAGTTTAACAAAAACGAAACAAAACAAAACAACAACAACAAAAAAACTGTCTCAGAATTCTTTGCAACTATGAATAGCCTTAGGACCCAACTTTGACTAATATACGGTAAACAGGAAGCTTGCAGTAAAGCAGACAAGCAGGCTCAGCTGCCATGGGCTTTCGCCTATATGATGCACTAGATGCCTGAAGGTGGAGGAACCATCTTGGACCTATGAGGGTCAAAACCACAGGCAAAAATGGCACAGCAGAGAGACTGGAAAATCCTTCTCCCCTGTTGTCATCTTAGAGGTGCTATACCAAAACTGGACTGTCTGCCTCCAGATATTTTGTGATGTGAAAAGAAAACAAGGCCGGGCGCAACGACTCACCCCTATAATCCCAACACTTTGGGAGGCTGAGGTGGACAGATCACCTGAGGTCAGGAGTTCGAGACCAGCCTGACCAACATGATGAAAACACGTTTCTACTAAAAATACAAAAATTAGCTGGGCGTGGTGGCGGGCACCTGTAGGCCTCCCAAAGTGATAGGATTACAGGCATGAGCCACTGCGCCCAGCCGAGGCAGGTAATATTATTCTCATTTTATGTATTTATTTTTGTTTTTAAAATTGTTTGTTTCTCTTGTCAATAGTTGCCCATGTAATATAGTAGTCTTCCGTTTTTATTTTTACGTGGTTATAGAGTCTGAATGACTAGCTGATAGTCCAAGGTAGTTTTACAAGTTTTGCTCTTTAAAAAGGTGTTATTGTTGTAAGAGAAAAATTCTTCACTAACAAAGAAATTACACTAGTGAAAACAAAATCAAGAATGATCTGCTGTTACCACAGTTACAAAGCAACTCTCAGCAAGCAGTTCCCCCACCTCTCACATCTAAGGGGATCAAGAGTTAGAAATACCTTAGAAAAATCAGTTGACAAGTCTGGGCGCGGTGGGTCATGCCTGTAATCCCAGCACTTTGGGAGGCCGAGGTGGGCAGATCACTTGAGGTCAGGTGTGCCTGTAATCTCAGCTACTTGGGAGGCTGAGGCAGGAGAATTGCTTGAACCCAGGAGGCGGAGGTTGCAGTGAGCCAAGATTGTGCCACAGCACTCCAGCCTTGGTGACAGTGTAAGACTGTCTCAATTTAAAAAAAAAAAAAAAAAAATCAGTTGACAGGAACATACAACAGGGAAAGAACACCCTTACCAATTAAATGGTGCTGGGAAAATTGATTGCCATTTGCAGATGAATGAAACTAGACCCCTGTCTCTCACCATATATAAAAATTAACTCAAGATGGATTAAGGATTTACATGTAAGACCTGATGCTATAAAAATACTAGAAGAAGGCCGGGCGCGGTGGCTCACGCCTGTAATCCCAGCACTTTGGGAGGCCGAGATGGGCAGATCATGAGGTCAGGAGATCGAGACCATCCTGGCTAACACGGTGAAACTCCATCTCTACTAAAAATACAAAAAATTAGCCAGGCGTGGTG
>NW_012110141.1:2835978-2839699 GCF_000951045.1 Mandrillus leucophaeus
CCTGCCACCACACCCAGCTAATTTTTTGTATATTTAGTTGAGACGGGGTTTCACCATGTTAGCCAGGATGGTCTCGATCTCCTGACCTTGTGATCTGTCCACCGCCACCTCCAAAGGTGCTGGGATTACAGGCGTGAGCCACTGTGCCTGGCCAAAAAGGGAACTCTTACACACTGTTGTTGTAAGTACAACCTCTGTGGAAAACAGTATGGAGATATCTCAGACAACTAAAAATAGAATGACCATTTGAGCCAGCAATCCCACTACTGGGTAGAAAGGAAAATAAATCATATAAAAAAGATACCTACTGCTGGGCGCGGTGGCTCACGCCTGTAATCCCAGCGGTTTGGGAGGCCGAGGTGGGCAGATCACAAGGTCAGGAGATGGAGACCATCCTGGCTAACACGGTGAAACTCTGTCTCTACTAAAAATACAAAAAAAAAATTAGCCGGGCGTGGTGGCGGGTGCCTGTAGTCCCAGCTATTCAGGAGGCTGAGGCAGGAGAATGGCGAGGACCTGAGAGGCAGAGCTTGCAGTGAGCTGAGATCGCGCCACTGCACTCCAGCCTGGGCGACAGAGCGAGACTCTATCTCAAAAAAAAGAAAGAAAGAAAAAAAAAGATACCTGCACTTGTGGCCGGGCACAGTGGCTCATGCCTGTAATCCCAACACTTTGGAAGATCTGAGGTCAGGAGTTCGAGACCAGACTGCCCAATATGGTGAAACCCCATCTTTACTAAAACTTCAAAAATTAGCCAGGCCTGGTGGTGGGCACCTGTAGTCCCAGCTACTTGGGAGGCCGAGGCACAAGAATTACTTAAACCTGGGAGGCAGAGCTCGCAATGAGCTGAGATCGCGCCACCCCACTCCAGCCTGGGCGACAGAGCGGTCTCAAAATAATAATAATAAGATACCTGCACTTGTATACTTATTGCAGCAGTTTTACAGTAGCAATATGGAATCAACCAAAGCATCCATCAATGGATAATTGAATAAAGAAAATGTGACACACACACACACACACACACACACACACACACACTCTGAAATAATGTCTTTTGCAGCAACATGGATGGAACTAGAGGCCATTATCCTAAGCGAATTAACACAGGAACAGAAAACCAAATACTGCATGTTCTCATGTACAAGTGGGAGCGACATAATGTGTACACATGGACATAGAGTGTGGAATAATAGACACTGGAGACTTGGAAGGGTGGGAGGATGAAAGAGAGTGAGGGATGAGAAATTACTTAATGGGTACAACATACATTATGTTGAAGGATGGTTAAGATGGTTACACTAAAAGCCCAGACTTTACCACTATCCAATATATCTGGTAACAAAACTGCACTTGTACCGCTTTAAATTTATTTTATTTATTTATTATTTAATTCTTTTGAGACGGAGTTTCGTTCTTGTCATCCAGGCTGGTGGAGTGCAGTGGAGTGATCTCAGTTCTTTGCAACCTCTGCCTCCTGTGTTCAAGAGATTCTCCTGCCTTAGGCTCCTGAGTAGCTGGGATTATAGGCACGTGCCGCTATGCCCGGCTAATTTTTGTGTTTTTAGTAGAGATGGGGTTTCACCATGTTGGCCAGGCTGTCCTCAAACTCCTGACCTTAGGTGATCCACCTGCCTTGGCCTCCCAAAGTGCTGGAATTACAGGTGTGAGCCACTGCACCTGGCCTAAATTTATATTCAAAAAAAAAAAAAAAAAAGTGGTAAAATGAAATGGCACCTGAAACACTCTTACCTAAAGACCAAGCTTGTAAACTATCCATCTGTGCTGCTCAAATGTGACAGAATTAAATATAAGGCTAGGCTGGGTGCAGTGGCTCATGCCTGTAATCCCAACACTTTGGGAGGCCAAGGCAGATAGATCACCAGAGGTTGGGAGTTCGAGACCAGCCTGACCAATATGGAGAAAAATCATCTCTACTAAAAATACAAAAGTTGCTGGGCATGGTGGTTCATGCCTGTAATCCCAGCTACTCTGGAGGGTGAGGCAGGAGAATTGGGAACCCAGGAGGCAGAGGTTGCAGTGAGCTGAGATCTTGCCATTGCATTCCCGCCTGGGCAACAAGAGCGAAAACTCCATCTCCAAACAAAAAGGCTAAGATCTGTTAAATCTTCTCACTCCTTCGTGAAATATAATTTTTATTTGAGTACAACTGGGACAATCCCTTCTCATTTTTTACTTCCTGGATCAGAGGGCATTTTACAATATCCTGTCCCTAATCACATCAATATCTCAAGACAAGTGTTCCATTATGCTTATAACAGTTGTTGATGCGTAAAAATCCACCACAAGGCCAGGCACGATGGCTCACGCCTGTAATCCCAGCACTTTGGGAGGCCAAGGCGGGCGGATCACGAGCTCAGGAGTTCGAGACCAGCCTGGCCAACAAGGTGAAACCCCATGTCTACTAAAACTACAAAAATTAGCCAGGCACAGTGGCAGGCACCTGAAATCCCAGCTGCTTGGGAGGTTAAGGCAGGAGAATCACTTGAACCTGGGAGGCAGAGTTTGCAGTAAGCTGAGATCACACCACTGCACTCCAGCCTGGGCGACAGAGTGAGACTCCGTCTAAAAAAAAAAAAAAATCCACCAAGAAATACTTGGCGGGCAGCTTTTGTTTTGTTTTGCTTTGTTTTTGAGACGAGGTCTTGCCCTGTCGCCCAGGCTGGAGTGCAGGGTACAAATACAGCTCACTGCAGGCTTGACCTCCTGGGCTCAAGCAATCCTCCCATCTCAACATCCGGAGTTGCTGGGACCACAGGCACACACCACCACGCCTGGCTAATTTTTTTTATTATTTGTAAAAATGAAATCTGGCTATTTGCCCAGGTTGGTCTTGAACTCCTGAGTTCAAGTGATCTTCCTGCTTCGGCCTCCCAAATTGCTGGGATTACAAGCATAAGCCACCGTGCCGGGCTATGGACTGCTTTGATGCCTGGAAGGACCCTTTCCCGTGACAGCACAGGTCCATAAAAGATTGCCCTTGGCTGTACGGTGCATAAAAGATTGCCCTTGGCTGTACGGTGCAATGTGGGAGGGTATCTTATGAGGAAGTGCTCATTCGCCCGATTTTTCCAAGTTCCTCACTCTTGCTTATCTGTCCAGCAGGGCTTCTATCACAGGGTGAACCTTCGAACTGGCTGGGACATTCCTTATCTTCCATCTCATCCTGGGTGGCAGGAGAGTCTATCCTCATTTTTGAAAGGGAAAGCAAGTTCAGGTAGACCCAGTGAGATTACCTCAGTCACATAATTAAATGTGAAAACATTGTGACTTATGCCCACTCCGACGTAGAGCGTAGGACTCCAATACTCATGCATTCTCTTGTACCACGTCTCTCTCTCTAGGGTTCCTGAATGGGCAGAAGAGGCTCCTCTAAATTTGTTTTAAAAGTACACATAGGAAGGCCGGTGCTGTGGCTCATGCCTGTAATCCTAGCACTTCAGGAGGCTGAGACAGGCAGATCACGAAGTCAGGAGATCAAGACCATCCTGGCTAACATGGTGAAACCCCGTCTCTACTAAAAACACAAAAAATTAGCTGGGCCTGGTGGCACGCGCCTGTAGTCCAAGCTACTTGGGAGGCTGAGGCAGGAGAATTGCTTGAACCTGGGATGTGGAGGTTGCAGTAAGCCACTGCACTCCAACCTAGGTGACAGAGCAAGACTCTATCTCAAAAAAAAAAAAAAAAAAAAAAAAAAAAA
>NW_012110141.1:2839749-2872764 GCF_000951045.1 Mandrillus leucophaeus
AATCCCAGCTGCTTGGGAGGTTAAGGCAGGAGAATCACTTGAACCTGGGAGGCAGAGTTTGCAGTAAGCTGAGATCACACCACTGCACTCCAGCCTGGGCGACAGAGTGAGACTCCGTCTAAAAAAAAAAAAAAATCCACCAAGAAATACTTGGCGGGCAGCTTTTGTTTTGTTTTGCTTTGTTTTTGAGACGAGGTCTTGCCCTGTCGCCCAGGCTGGAGTGCAGGGTACAAATACAGCTCACTGCAGGCTTGACCTCCTGGGCTCAAGCAATCCTCCCATCTCAACATCCGGAGTTGCTGGGACCACAGGCACACACCACCACGCCTGGCTAATTTTTTTTATTATTTGTAAAAATGAAATCTGGCTATTTGCCCAGGTTGGTCTTGAACTCCTGAGTTCAAGTGATCTTCCTGCTTCGGCCTCCCAAATTGCTGGGATTACAAGCATAAGCCACCGTGCCGGGCTATGGACTGCTTTGATGCCTGGAAGGACCCTTTCCCGTGACAGCACAGGTCCATAAAAGATTGCCCTTGGCTGTACGGTGCATAAAAGATTGCCCTTGGCTGTACGGTGCAATGTGGGAGGGTATCTTATGAGGAAGTGCTCATTCGCCCGATTTTTCCAAGTTCCTCACTCTTGCTTATCTGTCCAGCAGGGCTTCTATCACAGGGTGAACCTTCGAACTGGCTGGGACATTCCTTATCTTCCATCTCATCCTGGGTGGCAGGAGAGTCTATCCTCATTTTTGAAAGGGAAAGCAAGTTCAGGTAGACCCAGTGAGATTACCTCAGTCACATAATTAAATGTGAAAACATTGTGACTTATGCCCACTCCGACGTAGAGCGTAGGACTCCAATACTCATGCATTCTCTTGTACCACGTCTCTCTCTCTAGGGTTCCTGAATGGGCAGAAGAGGCTCCTCTAAATTTGTTTTAAAAGTACACATAGGAAGGCCGGTGCTGTGGCTCATGCCTGTAATCCTAGCACTTCAGGAGGCTGAGACAGGCAGATCACGAAGTCAGGAGATCAAGACCATCCTGGCTAACATGGTGAAACCCCGTCTCTACTAAAAACACAAAAAATTAGCTGGGCCTGGTGGCACGCGCCTGTAGTCCAAGCTACTTGGGAGGCTGAGGCAGGAGAATTGCTTGAACCTGGGATGTGGAGGTTGCAGTAAGCCACTGCACTCCAACCTAGGTGACAGAGCAAGACTCTATCTCAAAAAAAAAAAAAAAAAAAAAAAAAAAAAAAGTACATGTAGGGGACAGGTGCACTGTCTCAGCCTGTAATCAATCCCAGCACTTTGGAAGGCCAAGGTAGGTGGATCACTTGAGGTCAGGAGTTCAAGACCAGCCTGGCCAACATGGAGAAACCCCATCTCTACTAAAAATACTAAAATTCGCTGGGCGTGGTGGCGCACTTTTGTAGTCCCAGCTACTGGGGAGACTGAAGTGAGAGAATTGCTTGAGCCCAGAGGTCGAGGCTGTAGTGAGCAGTGATCACACCACTTCAATCTAGCCTGAGTGACAGAGAGAGACCCTGTCTCAAATAAATAAATAAATAAAATTACGCATTATTACAAGACCTTGAACTAACAACATTAACATGCATTTGTTAAAGGAAAATAAATTAGCTCAGATGCTACTACTTTTCATCATACTTGCACGATTGATTTCAATCCCTGTTCATCTGAACAGAGAGTTGCAGGTATACTATGCAGCTATTCTACTTATATTCTGTTTTTTTTAATGTAACAATATTATTTCTTGATGTCTCTACACATTTTATATCATTTTAATATTTAATAAAAACATCTACCATAAGTTCTAAAATGGTAAAAGGAAGAATAGTCATTAGTACTGTTGCTACCTGGAATTAATACAAATAGAATTTGCACTAGGGCTTATTTTGCTCCTGTCCTTTGCCTATGCATTTCATTTTTACATCATGGTGATCATAGTGGGTGAATTTTGTATTCTGTAATTTCAACTGAATATTATATTATAAGTGTTATCTATAAGTTCCATGAGGACCAAAACTTCTCCATCTTTTTCACCATTGTACTTAGCATGGTATAGTAAAGCTGGCTCAATAAATATTTGCGGATTGAATAAATGTTGTTACATGATCTTGCTGATTAACATATATATACGCATAGAAGTTTTTTCAGTGACTGCATTAATTTACTTCACTTTTTCCGAACTGTTGGATATTTCAGTTGCCATTTTTTTGCTTTTATGAATAATGTGTTGATGAAAAGATTTGCACATATAGTTTTCTCTGCATTTGGACTATTGTCTTTTTGTTTTTTTTTTTTTTTGAGACAGAGTCTCGTGCCGTCACCCAGACTACAGTGCAGTAGTGCAATATCTCGGCTCACTGCAACCTCCACCTCCGGGGTTCAAGCCATTCTCCTGCCTCAGCCTCCCAAGTAGCTAGAATTACAGGTGCCCACCACCATGCCCAGCTATTTTTGTATTTTTAGTAGAGATGGGTTTTCACCATGTTGGCCAGGCTGGTCTCAAACTCCTGACCTCAGGTGGTCCTCCTGCCTCGGCTTCCCAAAGTGCTAGGATTATAGGCATGAGCCACCACGCCCAGCCTTGACTATTGTCTTAAGATAGGGTGAAATTACAGGATCAAGTGATTTGGACAGTTTTACAAGTCTTAGTGCATTTTAAATTAAAATGCTTTTTTAAAAAGCTGGGACAGCCAGGCATGGTGGCTCATGCCTGTAATCTCAGCACTTTGGGAGACTGAGACGGGAGGATCACCTGAGGTCGGGAGTTTGAGACCAGCCTGACCAACATGGAGAAACCCCCGTCTCTACTAAAAATACAAAATTAGCCGGACATGGTGGCGCAAGCCTGTAATCCCAGCTACTCAGGAGGTAGAGGCAGGAGAATTGCTTAAACCCGGGAGGTGGAGGTTGTGGGGAGCTGAGAGTGCACTATTGCAGTCCAGCCTGGGCAACAAGAGCAAAACTTCGTCTTAAAAACAAACAAACAAAAAAAGCTGGGACAGTTTACAATGGGCAATAGCCATGTACCAGTTTCACCACACCTGCACCTGCCCTGCTTTTTTTGTTGTGTTTTTCAATTGTTGCTATTGATTTAAGTGAAAGAATTTTTAAATCAATTATCCTACTTATATAACCACAGTTTACATCACAGGGATACTGTGCCAAATAAGTACTCGTTAAAACGTGAGCCCATTATTTTGGTCATGTCCCTACTATCTCTACTATTACCCAATGGATAATAAGCAAAGGTGCATTTCAGCTGTATCTCTAGTTTCAATTATTAACCTATACGTATAAATATCAGTTGTATTATTACAGAACTATATTATTGTTCACAGCTCTTTGAACATCACAATGAATAAGTTGATTTTTACGTTAGGCACTATTAGTAATAATACCTTCATTTTCTATGAAGGCATCCAGTGAATCCATCTATATGTATGTCTATCTATATATCTTATAGCTGTAGCTTTCTCACTGGAAATTCATAGGTAATCCTAACTCCAGAGAAACTATGCTTTTCTATGTGAATTTAAAATTAGTTGTATTCGCCAGAGGTTTAAATAAAACTACAGCGATCTTTGGACAGTTAACAAATGGCCAACACAAAATATTTATTTATGAGTTGTTTGCTAAAGTCCAAATGCCATAAAGCAAACAGTATGCCACTTACTTGAACTGATATTTTCTTAGAAAAGCTTTTTAAGATGGTTTTAAAAGAAAAAAAAAAGGGGCATGTTAAAAATGCCTTTAAAGCCATTCTAGCCATGAATCTAGAGGTAACCACTGACTCCAAACTCCATGGAGAGTTATAAATTGAATGACTTACAACATCACGTCAAAGTAGAGTGGACTGTAAAGTGTGTTAAAGAGGACCAAAGTAATCTTTCACTCAGTGATTGCTGAGCACGGAGGAGGGACTGTCGTTGGCTATTCCTCTTTCCTTTCTTCTCAACACCTGACTGGTAGCCACAGGTTGGGTGTTTACCTATTTGTGCCACTGCTCAGAGAGAAGGTGGAGCTTCCTTGAAGAAGGGACCCAGGTTTTCTCCAGGCTCAGGAGCAGCCCTGCCTTCAGGCCAGGCAGGTGTGGCTGGGGAGGGGTGAGGAGTGCCAAAAGAGCACTCAGCAGTCATGTGACCCTTGTGACCTTGGCCAGCCTGTTTCTGAGAGGTACAGCTGGCCCTATTTAGTCTTCAGGAAGTACCAGAATACCCTAACTGCAAACTCTCACTGGGTCCCCTTCGAGACTTTCTCCATCCCGTTAGGATCCCTGCAAGCGTCAGCCAGTGGCAACTGGCAGATCTTCTAGTCCACCACATGTGTTTATTTTAATGTATTTGGCTTTTAATTAAATTCAAAAGAGCACATTAAAAAGTACAGGTGTAGGCCGGGTGTGGTGGCTCAGGTCTGTAATCCCAGCACTTTGGGAGCCAGAGGTGGGTGGATCACTTGAGCCCAGGAGCTGGAGACCACCCTGGGCAACATAGCAAGATCCTGTCTCCATTAAAAATAAATAAATAGCCAGGTGCGGTGGCTCACACCTATAATTCCAGCACTTTGGGAGGCCGAGGCAGGTGGATCACCTGAGGTTGGGAGTTCAAGACCAGCCTCACCAACATGGAGAAACCCCGTCTCTACTAAAAATACAAAATTAGCTGGGCGTGGCGGTGCATGCCTGTAATCCCAGACATGGGAGGCTGAGACAGGAGAATTGCTTGAACCTGGAAGGCAGAAGTTGTGGTGAGCCAAGACTGCGCCATTGCACTCCAGCCTGGGCAACAAGAGTGAAACTCCATCTCAAAAACTAACTAACTAAATAAATAAAGTACAGGTTTGTCTTCACCACTGTCCCCTTACTCCCCTAAATAACCTCTCTCACCTTTCCAGTTAACCACTGTTACTAAGATGCTACGCCCCTTTCCAGACCTTTTTCTACTTATTAGCACATATGTGTATTCACTAAATAAACAGGTCAAACTATATGTATTGTTTTGCAAGTTGCCTTTTTCCTTAGGTTACCATTTTTAACTAATGGAGAACATTCCTTAGAGTTGGTTGGCAGAAATACACTAAAAAGTTGTGACCCCAAATCAGAAAAACCACTAAAGACATCTAAAATTCATTTCAATTCAATGCCCCTCCCCAAGTCTTTTTTTTTTTTTTAACATCTGAACACATATAGACTTTAATTACATTTTCTTGAAAATTCATGGACCGGGCATGGTAGCTCATGCCTGTAATCCCAGCACTTTGGGAGGCCAAGGCAGGTGGATCACCTGAGGTGGGGAGTTCGAGACTGGCCTGACCAACGTGAAGAAACCCCATCTCCACTAAAAATACAAAATTAGCCGCTGTTGTGGCACATGCCTGTAACTCCAGCTACTTGGGAGGCTGAGGCAGGAGAATGGTTTGAACTCGGGAGGCGGAGGTTGTGGTGAGCCGAGATTGCACCATTGCCCTCCAGCCTGGGCAACAAGAGCAAAACTCTGTCTCCAAAAAAAAAAAAAAAAAAAGGAAAAATTTCAAACATATAGTGGAAAGAGTAGTAAATGCCAATATACTTTCCACTAGGTTGTTACCACATTCATTGACTGCCATTAATATCTGCTAGGGTTACGTGGTTTTAACATGAGAAGTATATGAAAGCAAGCAGAACTCATCAAGTCTCAAAGTCTTAAGAATTAGAAAGAAAAGGCACAGTGGCTCACACCTGAAATTCCAGCACTTTGGGATGCTGAGGCACTCGGATCACCTGAGATCGGGAGTTCGAGACCAGCCTGACCAACATGGAGAAACCCCGTCTCTACTAAAAATATAAAATTAGCTGGGCGTTGTGGTGCATGCCTGTAATCCCAGCTACTCGGGAGGCTGAGGCAGGAGAATCGTTTGAACCCAGGAGGCAGAGGTTGCAGTTAGCTGAGATTGCACCATTGCACTCAGGCCTGGGTAACAAGAGCAAAACTCCATCAAAAAAGAAAGAAAGAAGAAAGAGAGAGAAAGAGAGAAAGAAAGAAAGAAAGAAAGGACACTATCAAATCATAAGAGCCAAAGGAATGTAAAATTCGCTCGATTGACCTGGGTGGAAGGTACAAATTTCTATGGGTAGAAACCAAATTAGTAATCCTGGGATGTGGGCTATATGGTTAACCCTTCTTGAAATTATGAAGTGATTTAAGTACAAACAGGGTTTAGTGAGTTCCAGCCAGATGTATTTGCTAGTAGCTGTGCAACTTCAAACATACTTAGAATGCAAAATCCACAAATGACAAGAATGATACATATATTTCCTTAGTGAGTGAAAAGAAGACTCACTCCTATGGTATACAAAATCTAATCTTGCAATCATCTGAAATCTTTTCTTTAAAGTTCACTAAGAAAGTCATTGTCTGGCTGGGAGTGGTGGCTCACGCCTGTAATCCCAGCACTTTGGGAGACTTAGGTGGGTGGATAACTTGAGGTCAGGAGTTTGGGCCCGCTTGGTCAACATGGTGAAATCCTGTCTCTACTAAAAATACAAAAATTAGCTGGGTGTGGTCGTGCATATCTGTAATCCCAGCTACTGGGGAGGCTGAGGCAGGAGAATGGCTTGAACCCAGGAGGCAGGGGTTGCAGTGAGCCGGGATGGCATCACTGTACTCTAGCCTGGGCGACAGAGTGAGTGAGACTCCATCTCAAAAATAAAATCAAAATAAAATAAAATTGAAGGTAATCATCCACCTAGAAGGTGGGCATCTTTTTATCCAAAGGAAATTTTATTTATTTATTTATTTATGTATTTATTTATTTATTTATTTTAGAGACGAAGTCTCGCTCTTGTCCCCCAGGCTGGAGTGCAATGGCGTGATCTTGGCTCACCGCAACCTCCACCTCCATGGTTTAAGCGATTATCCTGCCTCAGCCTCCTGAGTAGCTGGGATTACAAGCGCCTGCCACCACGCCCGGCTAATTTTTGTATTTTTTTTTTTTAGTAGAGACAGCGTTTCACCATGTTGGCCAGGCTGGTCTCGAACTCCTGACCTCAAGTGATCTGCCCACCTTGGCATCCCAAAGTGCCGGGATTACAGGCGTGAGCCACCATGCCCGGCCCGGAAAATTTATTTTTATTTATTTATTTATGTATTTATTTATTTTTATTTTATGTATTTTTGTAGAGACAGGATCCTGCTTTGTTGCCTAGGCCGGTTTCAAACTCCTGGCTTCAAGCAATCCTCCCTCCTCTGCTTCCTGTAGTGCTGGGATTACAGGCGTGAGCCATCATGCCTGACCCCAAAGGAAGATTTTAAATCAAATATAAAAACAGGACTCCAGCCGGGTGTGGTGGCTCACATCTGTAATCCCAGCACTCTGAGAGGCCAAGGCCAGCAGATCACTTGAGGCCAGGAGTTCAAGACCAGGCTGGCCAACATGGCGAAACCTCGTCTCTACTAAAAATACAAAAATTAGCCAGGTGTGATGGTACACACCTGTAATCCCAGCTACTCAAGAGGCTAAGGTATAAGAATTGCTTGAACCCGGGAGGCAGGGGTTGCAGTGAGCCGAGATCATAGTGCTGCACTCCAGCCTGGGCGACACGGTGAGACTCTGTCTCAAAAAACAAACAAACAAAAACAATAAACCAGGATACCATACAGCAGTAAAATTGGACAAAATACAGCTATATCCGCCGGGTGCGGTGGCTCACGCCTATAATCCCAGCACTTTGGGAGGCTGAGGCAGGCAGATCATGAGGTCAGGAGTTCAAGACCAGCCTGGCCAACATAGTGAAACCTCATCTCTAATAAAAATACAAAAATTAGTTGGGCATGGTGGCCCATGCCTGTAGTCCCAGCTACTCGGGAGGCTGAGGCAGGAGAATCACTTGAACCCGGGAGTTGGAGGTTGCAGTGAGCCGAGATTGTGCCACTGCACTCCAGCTTGGGCAACAGAGTAACACTTTATCTCAATCAATCAATCAGTCAATCAATCAATAAAAAATACAGCTATATCCAACAACCAGAATAAATCTTGGAAATATAATTTGCATGAAAAGAGCTGGTTGCAGAAGACTACATACAGTGTGATTCCATTTTTATAAAGAAGCTCAAAGCCAAGCTAATCCAAACAACATGTTTTTTAGGAAGACTTACATGTTTGTTAAACTGTTTTTTTTTTTAAATGAATGCATACTTTAGGATTGTGATTACCTCGAAATGGATAGAGAAGATGGGTTTAGGATTTGGAAGGTACATGGTGGCTTTAAAAGCAATGGCAATGCTTTATGCATAAATTGTATGGTGGGTTCATGTATTCATTTTATTATGCACTCCCAAGCTTACAGAGATGTTACTTATTTTATATATATATATATATCAAATATTGTATAATAAAATTATGTAAGTGAAAAATGCTACCTTTATAAAATAGAATAATCAAGCAAACGTGTTAGGTTAAAACCTAGAGAACTAGGGTTTTAGATTTGTAACTTTAACTAATTGGATATTTGTTTTGGAACCAAAGCAAACATCTGAATAGTCCATACAGAAAGACATTTAACACATCATATAGTGTACCATTGTTTATTCCGCCATTCTTTTGGTGGCTAAAAATGTAATTTTAATTTTTGCTATTTCAGATACATAAGAATAAGCATTTTTGAAATTATCTCTTTCCTTCTTTTTTTTTTTTTTTTTGAGACAGTGTTTCACTCTTGTTGCCCAGGCTAGAGTGCAATGGCGCAATCTCAGCTCACCGCAACCTCCGCCTCTGGAGTTCAAGTGATTCTCCTGCCTCAGCCTCCCGAGTAGGTGGGATTACAGGCACCTGACACCATGCCAGGCTAATTTTATTATTATTATTATTAGTAGTAGTAGTAGAGATGGGGTTTCACCATGTTGGTCAGGCTGGTAGCAAACTCCTGACCTCAGGTGATCCACCCGCCTAGGCCTCCCAAAGTGTTGGGATTACAGGCGTGAGCCACCGTGCCAGGCCTATCTCTTTCAATACTTGTGTGAGTATTGTTTGTTGAGATAGATGCTTCAGAATGGAGTTGCTGAGTCAAAGGGTGAGGAGACTGAAGTTGAGACTTGGAGAAGTTAAATGCATAACTCACATCACATAGGCAGCAGGTAGCAAAGCCAGCAGGGCTCCTTTTGGGGCTCCACATCACCCCCATTACAAAGAAAACACTGGCCCTGGCCGGGCACGGTGGCTCACGCCTGTAATCCCAGCACTTTGGGAGGCCGAGGCAGGCGGATCACGATGTCAGGAGATCAAGACCACCCTGGCTAACAGGGTGAAACCTGTCCCTAGTAAAAATACAAAAAAAAATTAGCTGGGCGTGGTGGCGGGCGCCTGTAGTCCCAGCTACCTGGGAGACTAAGGCGGGAGAATGTTGTGAACCTGAGAGGCGGAGTTTGTAGTGAGCCAAGATCACGCCACTACACTCCAGTCTGAGTGACAGCTCGAGACTCCATCTAAAAAAAAAAAAAAGAGAGAGAGAGAAAACACTGGTCCTGCTCAGCTCAGCGCCTGTAGTCCCAGCCACTCAGGATGCTGAAGTGGGAGGATCATTTGATCCCTGGAGTTCAAGTCCAGCCTGGGCGACATAGCAAGACCCCATTTCTAAGGAAAAGAAAATGAAAACATTGGTCCTGTCAAAAAACTAGTGCCCCACTTTCCACTTTGATTTGACTCTTTCCCTTTCTTGGTTGTCCAGACTGCAGGTGAAGTTCAGTATTGATTTCAGGACCTCAGGACACAGAACACAAGAGCTCCCTGTCACAAGAGGCACAGAATAGAGCTTTGTCTCCTAAAAAGGTTTGATTGCTTTTACGGGACTGTCTTGGTGCTAGTGGCAGGGAGGGAGGCTCTGCTGAGTGCCAAGTCAGAACTTAGAGTTCCTGCTCCATTTTTCATAGTACTGCCCTTGTAACCCAATGAGGCGTCCCATTTTATTTCCCTGGGCAGATTTTGCAATGCTCAGTTGTCAAAGTGGAAATGTTTATTAGCTACGGAAAATGCTGTTTTGCTGATTACAGAAAAATGCAGACAAAGAAATACATACAACATACACCGACAATGACAAGAAAAACAAAGATAATGTCAGTTACCACCTATGCTTACCAGAGTCCCTTTCTTCTTACCTGAACACATTCCAGAACAATCCAATTCTTCTTTGAAATGTTCATTTTATTTCAGATACAGAAAGAAATTAAACAAGGTCAGGTGTGGTGGCTCACGTCAGTAATCCCAGCTCTTTTGAGGGCTGAGGCAGAAGTTCCACTTGAGGTCAGAAGTTCCAGACCAGCCTGGCCAACATGGCGAAACTCTCCTCTCTACTAAAAATACAAAAATTAGCTGGGCATGGTGGCAGGCGCCTGTAATCCCAGCTACTCGAGAGGCTGAGGCAGGAGAATCACTTGAACTTGGGACACAGAGGTTGCAGTGAACTGAGATCTCACCACTGCACTCTAGCCTGGGCAACAGAGCGAGACTCCATCGAAAAAAAAAAAAAAGGCCAGGCACGGTGACTCACGCCTGTAATTCCAGCACTTTGGGAGGCTGAGGTGGGCGGATCACGAGGTCAGGAGATCGAGACCATCCTGACTAACACGGTGACACCATATCTCTACTAAAAATACAAATAAAATTAGCTGGGTCAGGAGGTGGGGGCCTGTAGTTCCAGCTACTCGGGGAGACTGAGGCAGGAGAATGATGTGAACCTGGGAGGCGGAGCTTGCAGCGAGCTGAGATCACATCACTGCACTCCAGCCTGGGCGACAGAAGGAGACTCCATCTCAAAAAAAAAAAAAAAAAAAGACCAGGTGCAGTGGCTCACACCTGTAATCCCAGCGCTTTGGGAGGGTGAGGCGAGTGAATCACCTGAGGTCAGGAGTTCCAGACCAGCCTGACCAATATGGTGAAAACTCATCTCTACTAAAAATACAAAAATCAGCTGGATGTGGTGGCCAGCACCTGTAATTCCAGCTACTTGGGAGACTGAAGCAGGAGAATCTCTTGAATCTGGGAGGCGGAGGTTGCAGTGAGCCGAGTTCGCGCCATTGCACTCCAGCCTGGGTGGCAGAGTGAGATTCCATCTCAAAAAAAGAAAAAAAAAGAAAAATTAAATTAATATGCCACTCAGACACATGTAGTAGCAACATCAACTCTATATACTAAATCAATGGTATGTGAATAAAACATGACATTAAATAATTTTCCTAAAATTTTTTTTTTTTTTTTTGAGACGGAGTCTGGCTCTGTTGCCCAGGCTGGAGCGCAGTGGCCGGATCTCAGCTCACTGCAAGCTCCGCCTCCCGGGTTCACGCCATTCTCCTGCCTCAGCCTCCCGAGTCGCTGGGAGTACAGGCGCCCGCCACCTCGCCCGGCTAATTTTTTTTGTATTTTAGTAGAGACGGGGTTTCACCGTGTTAGCCAGGATGGTCTCGATCTCCTGAACTCGTGATCCGCCCGTCTCGGCCTCCCAAAGTGCTGGGATTACAGGCTTGAGCCACCGCGCCCGGCCAATTTTCCTAAATTTTTTACCAACTTAGAGAATATAGAATTTCTTCAAATATCTCATTATTTTTTCTAGAGGTTTTTGTTTGTTTGTTTGTTTTTACCAAGATCCAAACAAGATTTACACATTGTATTTCACTGATCTCTCTTAAGTATTTTAATCTACAGGTTTCTCCTCCATCTTTTTTTTTTTTTTTTTTTTGAGACGGAGTTTCGCTCTTGTTGCCTAGGCTGGAGTGCAATGGTCTGGATCTCCTGACCTCGTGATCCGCCCGCCTCGACCTCCCAAAGTGCTGGGATTACAGGCGTAAGCCACTGCACTCAGCCTTTTTTTTTTTTGAGACAGGGTCTCACTATTTTGCCCTGGCTGATCTTGAACTCCTGAGCTCATGTGATCCTCCTGCCTCAGCCTTCCAAAGTGCTGGGATTATAGGCAGGGGCTATCACACCCAGCCTGAGTGATTTTTCTGTTAGGAGTTTTTTATATCCTGGACTTCATTTATTGCACCCAGCAGTAGTGTAGTGTTTTTAACACATTCCTCTATTTCAAGAGTTTTTCTCAACAGTTAGTTGGATCTAGATGCTGGGTCAGACACTAGTTTGCTCTTTTTGGCAAGAATATGTCATTTGTGGTTGTATATTTCCATCAGACGGCACAGAATGCCTGGTGATCTCCTTTTCTGTGATGTGAGCGGCTATTCAATGACCACTGCCTGGATCCATTATTTTATTAGAGTTTTACAAAATGCTGGTAATTCAAATGTTGTCGTTCCTTATTTATTGGCTGACATAATTTCCTCATCGACTCTTCAGTTACCCTGAGATACAAGTGGTACATACACATCATAGCTTGGGTCTTCCAGGAAGCAGAGAATAGAGACAAAGGCTTGACTGGAGAATGTGGTGATCCTAGGCAAAGAAGTGAGGGATGGGGAAGCAGGACAGACAATTCAAGGGAGCCTCACTGAGTAGGCTGCTGTTTCAGGTTCCTGACTGGTTGGTTGTGTGTGACCAAATGAGTTGTATAGAATGAGTCTCAGGCTTCTTCATCTTGCGGGGAAAAGGGAGCAAGGTTTATCAGTTCCTATCCCTCACTGCTTAAAGGTTAGACCATGAAACATTAACTCATTCACACTTCAGCGTGGTGGGTGCATGGGCACCCTGATAGCTTCCATGGATCCCCCCACTGTCATTAAGAGAGAACCCCTGGAGTGGGAGGTAAGAGGTAAGGTTTTTTTTTTTTTTTTTTTGAGCTGGAGTCTTGCTCTTGTCACCCAGGCTGGAGTGCAATGATATGATCTCAGCTCACTGCAAACTCTGCCTCCCGGGTTCAAGCGATTCTCCTGCCTCAGCCTCCTTAGTAGCTGGGATTACAGGCGCCCACCACCGTGCCTGGCTAACGTTTGTATTTTTAGTAGAGACAGGGTTTTGCCATGTTGGTCAGGCTGGTCTCAAACTCCTGACCTCGTGATCCGCTCGCCTAGGCCTCCCAAAGTGCTGGGATTATAGGCATGAACCACCTCGTCCGGCCAAATGGTAAGGTTTTTTTTTTTTTGAGATGGAGTCTCACTCTGTTGCCCAGGTTGGAGTGCAATGGTACAACCTCAGCTCACTGCAACCTCCACCTCCCGGGTTCAAGAGATTCTCCTGCCTCAGTCTGCCAAATAGCTGGGACTACTGGTGCGCGCCACCACGCCCAGCTAATTTTTGTATTTTTAGTGGAGACGGGGTTTCACCATGTTGGCCAGGGTGGTCTCTATCTCCTGATCTCGTGATTTGCCCACCTCGGCCTCCCAAAGTGCTGGGATTACAGGTGTGAGCCACCACGCCCAGCCAACCAAGTGGCACGGTTTTTAAGGGTTGTCCCTGCATGAAGCTGGTCAGAGCCCACCTGGAACTTGTTGCTACAGTAGTGGCTGGAATAAGACAGGTAAGGCCAAGAAGATCTGAAATGGTACATAGGAAATGTTAGATCCAGAAAAGGCAAGCAAAATGTGCAATTCTTTGCCTTCATTTACCATTTGCCAGCTTTCAAAATAATGAATTAGTTCTATTGTATTTCCAAAGTTGAGCAATTAAGATTTTTTAAAAAGCATCATTATGACTCATGGATATACAAATATTTGATATGTCTCAATTTATTGCTGTTATTTTTCTTATTGATGCTCAAATTTATTCCACTTTGGCCAGTAAGAGTTTCTACAAATTGGTTCCAGATGACATTTCAAATAAATTTGTTTCTGAGAGCTTCCTTGCTTTCTGAATTGGCAAGATATTCCAGGCTTATTTGGCATTCATCTTACTCTAGACCTATTATCAACCACGTCTCCAAGGATAAGTAGATTCTTTTGAAGGAAAATGGTATTTTCAGAGCATAGTGTGCGATCTGTGGATACTTGTTCCTATCAGTTTGGTTATTGTTTGTTTTCAGTGAGTAGATCGTGGACTTTATTAATTTTATTTATTTATTTTAAGAAAAGTACATCATGAGTTATAAGTAATGATTCCAACTCAAATTTTAATATTGCTCAACTTCTTTTATTTTATATTTATCTTTTACACTGAAAAATCTTGGCTGGGCACGGTGGCTCACGCCTGTAATCCCAGCACTTTGGGAGGCCGAGGCGGGTGGATCACGAGGTCAGGAGATTGAGACCACCCTGGCCAACATGGCGAAACCCCGTCTCCACTAAAAATACAAAAATTAGCCGGGCGTGGTGGCGGGTGCCTGTAGTTCCAGCTACTCAGGAGGCGGAGGCAGGAGAATGGGGTGAACCCAGGACGCAGAGCTTGCAGTGAGCGGAGATCGTGCCACTGCACTCCAGCCTGGGCAACAGAATGAGACTCTGTCTCAAAAAAAAAAAAAAGAAAAATCTTGATTTCTAAGGATATTAACATAATTACTGCTAACATTATGATTACTGAAAAAGGTTACAGTTTTTTTTTTTGTCTTAAAGTTCTCTTTGTCCTTAGGTATATCCCCAAAGGATATAGAGTCAAATAATTGTGGATTTTCTTGCTCAGTCATCCAGGCTGAAGTGGAGTGCAGTGGTGTGATCTGGGCTCAAGCAATTCTTGTGCCTCAGCCTCCATGCCTGGCTAATTTTTGTATTTTTACTTTATTTATTTGTTTGTTTATTTATTTATTTATTTACTTACTTACTTACTTAGAGATGGAGTCTGGCTCTGTTGCCCGGGCTGGAGTGCAATGGCACGATCTCAACTCACTGCAACTTCGGCCTCCTGGTTCAAGCGATTCTCCTGCCTCAGCCTCCTGAGTAGCTGGGATTACAGGCACGCACCATCACGCCCAGCTAATTTTTTTGTACTTTTAGTAGAGACGGGGTTTCACCATGTTGGTCAGGCTGGTCTCAAATTCCTGACCTCATGATCTGCCGTCCTTGGCCTCCCAAAGTGCTGTGATTATAGGCTTGAGCCACCGTGCCTGGCCCGGCCTTATTTTTGCATTTTTAGTAGAGATATCCTGTTGACCAGGCTGGTCTCAAACTCCTGGCCTCAAGTGACCTGCCCGCCTCAGCGTCCCAAAGTGCTGGGATCAAGAGCATGAGCCACTTTGTCCAGCCCCAATAATTAATTGTGTCTGTGTGTGGTTTTTTGTTTCTTGTTTTCTTTTTTTTTTTTTTTGAGACGGAGTCTCGCTCTGTGGCCCAGGCTGGAGTGCAGTGGCCGGATCTCAGCTCACTGCAAGCTCCACCTCCCGGGTTTGCGCCATTCTCCTGCCTCAGCCTCTCGAGTAGCTGGGACTACAGGCGCCCGCCACCTCGCCCGGCTAGTTTTTTGTATTTTTTTTTAGTAGAGACGGGGTTTCACCGTGTTAGCCAGGATGGTCACGATCTCTTGACCTCGTGATCCGCCCGTCTCGGCCTCCCAACGAGTAGCTGGGACTACAGGCGCCCGCCACCTCGCCCGGCTAGTTTTTTGTATTTTTTTTTAGTAGAGACGGGGTTTCACCGTGTTAGCCAGGATGGTCACGATCTCTTGACCTCGTGATCCGCCCGTCTCGGCCTCCCAAAGTGCTGGGATTACAGGCTTGAGCCACCGCGCCCGGCCGTTTTTTGTTTTCTTTTGAGACAGAATCTGGCGCTATTGCCCAGGCTGGAGTGCAGCAGGGTGATCTGGGCTCACTGCAACCTCTGCCTCCCTGGTTCAAGTGATTGTTCTGCCTCAGCCTCCTGAGTGGCTGGGATTACAGGCATGTGCCACCATGCCTGGCTAATTTTTGTATTTTTTTTTAGTAGAGATGGGTTTTCTCCATGTTGACCAGGCTGGTCTCCAACTCCTGATGTCAGGTGATCTGGCCAAATTTCCCTTTATATTGTTAAGCTACCAACTTGATACCAGTGTTCATGTGTTGCATTTTGCTTTTTTTAAATTTAGTTTTGTTTCATAAGAATGTAAAACATTTATGTCATTCCAAAGTCAAATGCACAAAACATGGTATATTCTCTTTTTTTTTTTTTAAGTCTTGCTCTGTTGCCCAGGCTGGAGTGCAGTGGCGCCATCTTGGCTCACTGCAACCTCTGCCTCCCAGGTTCAAGCAATTCTCTGCCTCAGCCTCCCAAGTAACTGGGATTACAGGCATGGGCCACCACGCCTGGGTAATTTTTTTTTACTGCTTTCATAGGTAAACAGGAGCATCCTACATACACCTTTATTACTTTGTTAATACCCTAGTTTCTGACAAATTATTGTTCATCTTTCTTAAAATTGCAGTGTTTTTCAGGCTTGATCTTCCCTCTTGTTGAAATAAGTTGTTGATGGGTATCATCAGAAGTCTAACCTAAATGAAACTGAGTTTCTGTTTCTGTTTTGAGACATTGTCTTGCTCTGTCACCCAGGCTGGAGTGCAGTGGCACAATCTCAGCTCACTGCAACCTCCGCCTCCCAGGTTCCCTGACTCAGCCTCCTAAGTAGCTCGGATTACAGGTGTGCACCATCATGCTTGGCTAATTTTGTATTTTTAGTAGAGACGGGGTTTTACCGCATTGGCCAAGCTGGTCTCTGAACTCCTGACCTCGTGATCTGCCCGCCTTGGCCTGCCAAAACGCTGGGATTATAGGCGTGAGCCACCATGTCCGGCCTAAACCTGAGTTTTATAAAAAGTATTGTTATCCATTCTTTTTTTTTTCTTTTTTTTGAGACGGAGTCTCTCTCTGTCGCCTAGGCTGGAGTGCAGTGGCCGGACCTCAGCTCGCTGCAAGCTCCACCTCCCGGATTTACGCCAGTCTCCTGCCTCAGCCTCCCTAGTAGCTGGGACTACAGGCGCCCGCCACCTCGCCCAGCTAGTTTTTTGTATTTTTTAGTAGAGACGAGGTTTCACTGTGTTAGCCAGGATGGTTTCAATCTCCTGACCTTGTGATCCGCCCGTCTCGGCCTCCCAAAGTGCTGGGATTACAGGCTTGAGCCACCGCTCCCGGCTCTGTTATCCATTCTATTACTTCTGGCAAAAGTTTGCATGGGAAAGAAGAGTTTGGCAGTCCTAAGCAAAGTTGTCTGGAGTGAGTGATGGAATCCTACTCAGGATTTTGTGTGTGTGGTAAAATATACACAGCATAAAATGTATCGTTTTAACTTTTTTTTTTTTTTTTGAGACGGAGCCTCACTCTGTTGCCCAGGCTGGAGTGCAGAGTGCAATGGTGAGGTCTCGGCTCACTGCAACCTCTGCTTCCCAGGTTCAAGCAATTCTCCTGCCTCAGCCTCCCGAGTAGGAATGGTATTACAGGCGTGCGCCAGCATGCCTAGCTAATTTTTGTATTTTTAGCGGAGATGGGGTTTCACCACGTTGACCAGGCTGGTCTCGAACTCCTAACCTCAAGTGATCTGCCTGCCTCAGCCTCCCAAAGTGCTGGGATTACAGCTTGAGCCACCCAGCGCAGCCGTTGTAACCTTTTTTTTTTTTTTTTTTTTTTGAGAGGAGTCTCGCTCTGTAGCCCAGGCTGGAGTGCAGTGGCGCCATCTTGGCTCACTGCAAGCTCCGCCTCCCGGGTCCACGCCATTCTCCTGCCTCAGCCTCCCGAGTAGCTGGGACTACAGGCGCCCGCCACCACGCCTGGCTAATTTTTTTGTAATTTTAGTAGCGACGGGGTTTCACTGCATTAGCCAGGATGGTCTGGATCTCCTGACCTCGTGATCCGCCCGTCTCGACCTCCCAAAGTGGTAGGATTACAGACGTGAGCCACCGTGCCGGGCCCATTTTAACCATTTTTAAGTGTACAGTGTAAGGCACTGAAACCACCTTTGCAGAACTATAACTGAGGAAATTATGACAGTGAAAGAAATCAGACCTAACTGACTCTATCTTGCTTCTAACCCTTAAGCTGTCCTTGTTCATTCCTGGGCATAGGCAGAACTAACTTTGGGAAGGAATTCGGTTCATGGTTTGACTCTGAAACGAAATTGATAACAGCCCTATCCCAAAAATACACCCTTCTTGCCTGGGGTCCAGTCTGCCTTTGCCTGACTAACAAATTAGCTACAAGATTAGAAATTAACAATTTAGGGGTCTTGCAGCTTCAGGATCCAAAAGTCTGAACCTCTCCAAATTTGCTCCTGTGGATAACATCTCTATTGTAAAACCTAAGAGCAGTGCTTGAGATATTTTGCAGACCCTGCACTCGATGGATCAGCTGACACCACCCAGACCAAACCAGTTTTGCCATCGCAGATAAGCACAGAAGACATAGGAAAACCTAACTTCCACCCCGCTGTGATTCCATCTCTAACCTGACCAATCGGCACTCCCCACTTCTGAAGCCCCTACCCGCCAAATTATCTTTAAAAACTCAGGGCAGGTTGCGGTGGCTCAGGCCTGTAATCCCAGCACTTTGGGAGGCCGAGGAGGGTGGATCACCTGAGGTCAGAAGTTCGACAGCAGCCTGGCCAACCTGGGAAATCCGTCTCTATGAAAAACGTAAAAATTAGCTGGGCGTGGTGGCGGGCACCCTCAATCCCAGCTACTCAGGGAGCTGAGGGGAGAGAATCGCTGGAACTCAGGCGGAGGTTGCAGTGAGCCGAGATCGCACGTGCCACTGCCCTCCAGCCTGGGCGACAAGAGCGAAACTCGCTTTCAAACAAAACGAGCAAACAAAAACACGAAACCAACCAACGAACCAAAATCTGATCCCCGAATGCGTGAAGAAACTGATTTGAGTAATAATAAAACTCCAGTCTACTGCACAGCCGGCTCTGCGTGAATTACTCTTTCGCCATTGCAATTCCCCTGTCTTGATAAATCGGCTCTGTCTACGCAGCGGGCAAGGTGAACCCACTGGGCAGTTACAGCATCATTAGGTATATTAACACTGTTGTGCAAACATGCCCACTCTCGGTCTGCAGAACTTTTTGTCATCCCACATTGAAACTCTACCGATTAAACACTAAGTCCCCATTCTCTTCCCAGGGTTTTTAACAAGCCGTGTTAAACCGAAGAGGCACCTGCTTGCCAGGTGGAGGGCTGGGCTCTGCCCTCCCGACTGAGCAGGGATTCCCGAGGTGACTAAGCAGGCTCTCTGGGTAGCGCTCCCGCCCTCACCTATTGTCCGGGTGGAGGAACCGGTATTTCCGGATTGGGGCCTCAGACCCAGTGATCCCGGCTAAGGGCGAGACTGGCGGGGGAGGGGAACGGAAGCGGGTCATAAAAGTTAACTTTACACTAAACTCGTTAACTTGTCTCACACCCCTCAATAAAACCTGTGACCTCCCCGCCCCTCCAAGAGCCCCCCGCGCACCCACAGTGGCCCACGACCATGCTTCCCGGGGGCTTTGAAGTGTAGAGGAGCTGACCTCCTCCTTGCCCACACCCTGGAGAGGATCAGGAAGCGGACCTGGGCACGCATAGAGAAAGAAGCCCAGCAAATTCCTCTTGCACTCGCTCTGGAAAGAAGCTCAGCTGCAGTTCTGTGTAAAAGAAAAGAGGCGGCAAAGTGGGCGCGCGGACTCCAGTGACAAAGGTCTCCTAGGCGGCCGCGGCCCCTGCCCCACCGCTGGGTGGCGTCCGTGCAGGCCCACCCTGTCCGCCCTTCCCGACACCCCAAAGTAGCGTTGCGAGCAGCTGCTTCTCCCTCCCGGGTCTCGCGCGCCCAGAACCCTCCGGTCTCGAGGAAGAAGGTGACGGCCGCCGCCCACCTCCTTCCCCTCCCGGCCGCCGCTCTCTGGCTCGCCACCGCCCAATTCCCCCTGCCCCCACCCTGGATTTTTTTTCCCCTTCTCTCAAACCTCTAAACAGGAAATAGCCCAAGTCACAATAATATACAGGAGCAGCCGCGGAGGCCGCTGGCGCCCTCCCATTCCCGGGGAGCCTCCCGCACTCCGGCTCGGGTGAAGTGCTCCAGCGACGCGCGCAGGGAGCGCAGGGGACACCAGCCCAGCAACTAGAGCCGCGCCGCCCAGCGCCCCGGAGAGCCGCCCTCGTCCTCGCCCAGCGCCCGACACCGCCGGCCGCGGCCGCCACCCGCTCTAGGCGAGTACCCTCCTCTGTCTCCCTCCCCGGCCCCGGTACTGCCTGCAGCGCGCCCTAGGAGAGCCGCCGAGGCGCGGCAGCTTGTGCCCAGGCGTTGCCGAGATGCCTTCCCTCCTGTTCCTACTTTGGCCAGGGAATGATTTGGTGGGCGAGAATTCGCGCTGGTGCCCTGGGTCGTTTGTGCAGGCGGGGGTGAGGGGCAGCGCGAGTAAGTAGGGGTTGACGTCCTCTAGGTTTCTCTGCAGAGTGTGCGGTGTACTTCATGGGGCATTTACTTTTTCCCTGCTTCCCCCATCGCCCCCGAGGCGGCAGCGCCTCACAGGGTCTCTTTGGGGGAATCATCAACAGGTGTGTCTGAACACGCACCTGCGGCAGCCACAGGTGTCTGGGAGCCACCTTCTTTCTCCTCCCTGGCCTGGCACCCTTTCACTCAAGGGATGGAAACTGTTTCACTTTCTGCTGAGCTTCTCTATTACCCGATTAAAAGGGCCTTTGAGTTTCTGTTGGCGCAGCCAACCGTATCTGGAGGGGGCAGGAGCCGGTGCCTTGGAGTGACGCGGGCGGAGCGCGGCGCTGGTTATTGGAAGCTGGTGGGGCTGAGTGCCCGCTGAGCCTCCGCCGCGGGGCTTGAAAACTCCGCGCTCCAGAGAGCTTGACTGTACAGCCCTGGAGGTGCTCGCCCTGCCCGCGCAGCCCGAAAAACGGGGATCTCCTCCATCTAACGCGGCAGCGCCTTAGAAAACATTTAAACAACAACAACAACAGCAACAAATTTCGCTTTCTGACCCATTTGTAAGGGAGGGGCCGAGCTTGTCAGCATATACAGGGCGTTGTCAGTTTTCCAGGGATGCATTGCAAGGTTCTTCTGTAGGGAGCTCTCAGTCAAAACTGAGTCAGAGATCTTTATGTTGGAAAAAGGCCACTGAATTCCAGGCATTCTTCGAGCTTGAGAAGGGCATTTTCAAGAGTGTTTTGAAGTTTGCACGAGGGCTTTCTGCGCAACTAAGTGTCTCAACTATCCTTATTGTCTGTGGCTGCTTCCCAGTCCCAGAGGTGGGCGGGTTCCGTAGGGAGGCCTCCGCAGGCAGGTCTTCTGTCCAGGTTTCTGAACGCGTTTCCACAAACGTGGTCCATAGGTAAGATAAGCCCTTAACTAATTCACTTGAGAAATACTATCTATCCTCTTCGTCTTCTGGTGAGGAGACTGTTATTCTAGTTGGTGATAGGGTGACATTCTGTGTACTTTGAAGTGTTCAGGTGTCTTGCCACTTTAAGTAAGGTCCATGTTCACGGTTGCATTACCTGGAGGCCTTTTGAAATGCAGGATCTCAGGCCCCACCCAGATCTGCTGAATCAAGATCACCCAAGGGATCCGTTTGCACATTAAACTCTGAGAAGCGCTGGCCTAGGTATGTTGGTGGGAAGTTTTCTGTTCAGCTTTCAAGGAGTGCTTTACATTTCCATCAAGTTATGTATTTGAATCTTTGTTTTGCCCACCAGGACAAACACTCTACAGCCGCATGGGTTAGAGCACCTGCACCCCAGGGTGACAGGAAATGTGATTAGCATACTGGCCTGTGATTTTTTTTTTTGATTCTATGATTTTTATGATTAGATTTGGTAAAATGTACATAAAATAAAATGTACCATTTTAACCATTTAAAAATGTACCCTTAATTCACGGGCATTAAGTACATTCACAATGTTTTGTCACCATCACCACTACCCATTTCCAGAACTTTTTCATCATCCCAAACAGAAAGCCATTAGAATACCCTATTCCCTCCTTTCCCCAGCCCCTGGGCTTCTGGATACTTTTAATTATTATTATTATATTTTTTGGAGGAAGCAGAAGATGTTGAATAAGAATGTACAGTAAATGTCTCAAAAAATAAGAGAATGTATAGTAAATGTGTAGTAGAATCACGCTGGCAGAATATGAACAAACATTTGGGAATTCCTGGGTAGACAAAGCACTATAGATCAAGGTTCTTAGAGTACATGTACTTTCTTTAATAGAGACAACTGTAAACCCTCAAGGGTTTCCTATTTTGACTGAAATGGAATGGAGTTACCCAGTGCTCAACCTGCTCTAATTAGCTATGCATAGATGCCTGATGATCTCTAACTCTGCACTTCTCTGAACTGGCCTCATCTTAGGTGTCCTGTTGATATTGGGTTTAGTTTTTTTGTTTTTGTTTTTTCATTATTTTATTTTATTTTTTGAGACAGAGACTTGCTGTGTTTCCAGGCTAGAGTGTAGTGGTGCAATTTTGGTTCACTGCAGCTTCAACCTCTCAGGCTCAAGTGATACTCCCACCTCAGCCTCCCAAGTAGCTGGGACTACAGGTGCACGCTACCATGCCTGGCTAATTTTGTTTATTTTTGTAGAGGCTAGTTTAAATTATTATTATTATTTTTTTCTGTAGATCGGGTTCTCGCTTTGCTGCCCAGTCTAGTCTCGAACTCCTGGCTTTAAGCCATCCTCCCGCCTTGGCCTCCCAAAGTGTTGGTATTACAGGTGTGAGCCTCCGCTATTTTTTCTTGACCCTTGACTCTTCTTGTGTTATGACTTTCATCAGAATGAGGTTATCAACTTGTAGTAAGAATTTACAGCTTCCTTTGATTGAAAAGTCCCTTTGAAATGGTGAATGAAGATAATTCAAACGGCAAGATTTGGCAGAACATTCTCTCTTCAGAAGATTCCTGCATTCACAGACTTTCAGAATGTTATTACGTCCTTTTAATTCTAGTAAGGCAGGAGAGAAAAGGTTTGCCCTCCTATAGTATGTTCTCTTCTGAAATAACAACATAGTTCAGAGTTTTATTTGGTAAATGGATGCGTTTTGCAATCTACATAAAAAAACATTTCTTAGAAAATGTCCAGTGAATGGTTTTATCAGTGATTCAGTGATGTTTGGGGAATCACCTGGTAGCTTAGTAAAAGTGGAAACTCTCCAAATATTCCAGATTTACTAAGTCAAACTCTTTTTTTTGTTTGTTTTTTTGAGATGGAGTTTCGCTCTTGTCACCCAGGCTGGAGTGCAATGACACAATCTTGGCTTACTGCAACTTCTGCTTCCGAGGTTCAAGCGATTTTCCTGCCTTAGCCTCCCAAGTAGCTGGGATTACAGGCATGTGCTGCCACGCACAGCTAATTTTTGTATTTTTAGTAGAGACGGGGCTTCTCCATGTTAGTTAGGCTGGTCTCAAACTCCTGACCTCAGGTGATCCACCTACCTCGGCTTCCCAAAGTGCTGGGATTACAGGTGTGAGCCACTGTGCCTGGCCAAGTCAAAGTCTTTATACTACAATCTGTGCATTTAATAACACCCTGAGTGATTTTTTTTTTTTTTTTTTTGAGACAGAGTCTAACTCTGTCATCCAGGTTGGAGTGCACTGGCGCCATCTTAGCTCACTGCAACCTCTGCCTCCTGGGTTCAAGCAATTCTTGTGCCTCAGTCTCCCAAGCAGCTGTGACTACAGGCATGCACCACAATGCCCAGCTAATTTTTAGTAGAGACAGGGTTTGTCCATGTTGGCCAGGCTGGTCTTGAACTCCTGGCCTCAGGTGATCTGCCCACCTCAGCTTCCACTTCCCAAAGTGCTGGATTACAGGCATGAGCCACTGCGCCTGGCCCACCTTGATTCTGATATGTAACTAGGTTTGGGGGTCACTAAAATAAACACACATGCACATGCACACACACTCGAATGTGAGTGCAAACCAAGATATAAAATTAATCTGAAGTTACAAGAGAACACAATTTTATATACAACATGAAATAAAATTAGCAATAGTTTCTTCCTTATAATTAGGTAGACAGTTCAAGTTTGGCAAATCTAATCAGCACCTTTTGATATTGATCGTCACTGAACTTTAGAATCCCCAGTGTCCAGAACTACTGGTCTCCATAGGAGATATCAAGGTACTGGGCTAGTATTTGATTTAGCATTAATGAACATTAGTTGTGCACCCATTGCAAAACAGGGTTTTTCAGATATACTCCCATTAAATCTTTATGACAACCGTGAGCATGGTATTTCTTTTTTTCTCATTTTACGGAAGAGAAAATTGAGGCCACTTTGGGTCTTCTTGCTTGAAATTATGATTCTTTTCATGGTCCTCCCACGTAGAATAAGAAATTCCTTACTCACTGCCCTTCACCTCCAACAGTTATATTGAGATGTAATGCATGACAAGCTGTGTACAGTATTCATAAATTCTTCATTCAAATCTTTTGGAACATCAGGTACTGTGCTAGGCCCTGAGGCAAATAAAAGGATGAGCCAAAATGGAAATAAATTTCAAAACAGCAAAGGACTCAAAAGCAAAAGGTTCTTTCCATGGTACCATGAGACCTCCGATGAGTTAGATTATACTTGAATGGGGTCTTAGGTTGGCTAGGCCAGCTCCCCCCAAAAATCAAGTCTTAGGCATTTTCTTATTGAGATGGGTCAGAAGTGCATGACAGTACCTACCTGGCACCCTGAAATGCTACACAGTGTAGAAGAAAGGACCCAGGATTTAGGTGCGGAAGAACTGACCTCTGCTACAACCAGCTGAATGAACCACAGTAAATCTCATAAGCTCGAAGCTGCAACATGCTGTTATATAAAATAAAGGAAATAATTTTCTTGCTCCTGAATTATAGTGAAGACTTAAACAGACCTTATTTGTACAAGGGCTTGTAAAATGTAAAATGTAAAATGATAACAAAGGCTGCTCACCTCCATTTGGGAGAAATTTATAATGCAAAGGAAATAGAAAAAGCCATACATTGACCTAGCACTTTTCAGTTTACTTTTTAGTTAACTGAGGCTATCTATAATTCTTTTTTAGCTTTGGCCATTTTTGTTTTAAATAGTTACATTGAGATATAATTCACATACTATATAATTCACCTATTTAGTCTACAATTCAATGTCTTTTAGTATATTCGTGGAGTTGTTAACCATCACCACAATCAATATTAAGAGATTTTCAAGGCTAGGTGTGGTAGTTCGTGCCTGTAATCCCAGCAGTTTGGAAGGCTGAGGTGGGAGGATTGCTTGAGCCCAGGAGTTCAAGTCCAGCCTGGGCAACATAGGGAGACCCCTGTCTCTACAAAAACCTTAAAAATTAGCTGGGCATGGTAGTCTATGCCTATAGTACCGGCTACTCAGGAGACTGAGTTGGGGGATCACTTGAGCCCAAGAGATTGGGGCTTCGGCAAGCTATGATCATGCCCCTGGACTCCAGCCTGGGCGACACAGTAAGACCCTGTCTCAAAAAAAATAAACATTAAAAAAAAGAAAGATGTTTTTAATGCCCCCCAAAGAACATTTTCCCCGGTAAACCCCCTCCACCCCTTAGCTGGCTCCTGTCAATATTCCCCCCCCCAACTAGGCTACCAGGAATCTACTTTCTGTCCCTATAGATTAACCTGTTCTGAACTTTTCATATAAATGGAATCATAGACTATGCGGCCCTTCATGTCTGGCTTCTTTCACTTAGCATGTTTGCGAGGTTTATCTATGGGAGCTGTGGTTCATGCCAGTAATCCCACTCCTTTGGGACCGAGGTGGGAGGATCACCTAAGTCCAGGAGTTTGAGACCAGCCTGGGCAACATGGTGAAACCTGTCTCTACAAAAACAAAAACTAAAACTAAAGGCTTATGTACATTGTAGTATGTATCTTTTTTTTTTTTTTTTTTTTTTTTTTGAGTCAGGATCTTGCTCTGTTGCACAGTCATGGTTCACTGCTGCAGCCTTGAACTTCAGGCCTCAAGCAGTCCTCCTGCCTCAGCCTCCCAAAGTGCTAAGATTATAGGTGTGAGCCATCATGCCAGGCCACTACTTTATTCTTTTTATTGCTGAATAATCATCCATTGCATGAACATGTCATGTTTTGCTTATCCATTCATATCATGGGCATCTGGATTGTTTCTGCTTTTTGGCTGTTATGAATAATGTTGCTATGAATACTCATGTACAGGTTTTTATGTGGACATATGTTTTCATTTGCTTGGGTACATACCTAGAAGTGGAAAACATATGGTAACTCCATATTTAATATTTTCAGGAATTGCCACACTGTTTTCCAGAGTGGCTACATTCTTCTACCGTCCCACCAGCCAGGTATTCGGGGTTCCAATTCCATGTCTTCATACATATACATTATTACTGTTGTCTGTCTTTTTAAATTTTAACCATGCTAGTTGGTGTGTGATTTTGGATTTTACTTCTTTGATGGCTAATGATGTTGAATATTTAACTTTTCATGTGCTTATTAGACCATTCTTCCTGGACTTTTTTCTTGATTCTTTTCCAAGGGAAAATGATACAAGGTAAGAGAAAATGCTGTTTTGAATAGATTCTCTAGTTTCAATGGTTTAGATGAGAATACTGAAAATGTAAATTGAGCCCTTTGCTCTTTTGGAGTTTCTTTCAGCTTAGGCCTCAGGGCCTAGTGTAATACCTGATGTTCCTAAAGATTTGAATGAAGAATTAATGAATACATAGTTTCTTGGGGTTGATGGGGAGCAAGTAAGCAGGGACTTACTATTCTACCTGCTGATTTAATGTCCATGAAAAAAATCATACACTAAGATGTTAATAATGCACACACACAAATGCGCTAGTGCACATGGTGGACATTTTAAACTCTTTCACCAAAATATTTATCGATTAACATCTGTCAGGGCCAGGTGAGGTGGTTCACGCCTATAATACCAGGGAAAGGTATTTGGGAGGCTGAGGTGGGCAGATCACTTGAATCCAAGAGTTCCAGACCAGCCTGGCCAACATAGTGAAACCCGGTCTCTACTAAAAATATGAAAAATTAGCCAGGCATGGTGGCGTGTGCCTGTCCTCCCAGCAACTCAGGAGGCTGAGGTGGGATAATCCTTTATGCCTGGGAGGTCAAGGCTTCAGTGAGCTGTGATTGCACCACTGCACTCCACCTGGGCAACAGAGCAAGACCTGTCCCCCACCCCCCAAAAAACTCCGTCAATTCTACTTACTAAAATATACAATAATATACTTTAAAATCATATTAATACATTGTCTATATATTTTATTAGGGCACTCTTTATTTTATTCTCAAGTACTGCCAAATGAAGAGTACACTAAGGCTGGGCACAGTGTCTCACGCCTGTAATCCTAGCACCTTGGGAGGCTGAGGCATGCAGATCACTTGAGGTCAGGAGTTCGAGACTAAAACCGGGTGCGGTGGCTCACGCCTGTAATCCCAGCACTTTGGGAAGCTGAGGCAGGAGGATCACCTGAGGTCAGGAGTTCGAGACCAGCCTGGCCAACATAGTGAAACCTCATCTCTACTAAAAATACAAAAATTAGCTGGGTGTGGTGGCATGCCTGTAACCCCAGCTACTTGGGAGGCTGAGGCAGGAAAATCGCTTGAACCCAGGAGGCGGAGGTTGTAGTGAGCTGAGATCATGCCATTGCACTATAGCCTGGGGGACAAGAGCAAAACTCTGTCTCAAAAAAAAAAGAGTAAAAAAAGAGTAGACTAATAAGACATTTTTCACGAGTCAGTGCATTTTTGTTCTTTCTTTCCCAAGCTGCATGGCAGTGTTTTTTCTTTGTAGCCATGGAGAATTATCTTCGTTCTCTACAGTCACAAGCCAGTATTGAGTTTCTTAAATATCTGTTGTGTTTTGGAGGCTCGCTATATTGACCTCAGGTTATACTGTTTGGATCTTGTATTATGGGGAAATGTCGGTAATAGCAGAGAACTAGGGAAGTCAGCTGGATTTAGAAAAAGAAAACTTCCATTTGAGGATTCTTTGAGACAGCAGTGGGATAGGTGAATGGAAGTGTGTAGTGCAGTGATTCTCAAACATTAGTTTGCATCTGAACCATCTGGAAGGCTTGTCAAAATACAGATCACAGGCCCCCCTCCTGGAGTTTCTGATTGCGTAGATCGGGCGTGGGGGCTCAAGAATCTGTGTCTAAGAGTGCCCACCCAGGTCATGCTGCTGCTGCTGCTCTGGGAATCCCACTTTGAGAACCAGCGGTTTGGAGGCCTTTGGAAGTGCAGGATCGGAACTTGCTGAGGGAAGGGGCCAGGCTTGAGGCTGGTCTGGGCATCCTGTGTGTGCGGGGGCTTGGTGGAGTACCAGCCACCAAGTACCAGGTGGCTTGGTAGGTACCAGCCAAAGCAGGGCGCATAGACAAGTGCTGAGGGCGAATGCAGGAATACTGTGGGGAGGGGTGGCTGCGAGGCAGATCAGAACCAGCTAAGAGATGGGGAAGGAATGGACAGAGGGTTATGAGGAGACCTGGGTGAGTGAAGACCCACAAACTCCTCTGTAAAGGTTCAGGAGAGTGAGGACATGTATCGCTGTTGGTGTCGGGGAGGGACTGAGTGGTCACCCGGATGGTAGGTGTAGTAGCTGTGCAGGCCTGGCCTTTCCACCATACCTTCAGGAAGGGCAGCATCCCTGGGCAGTGGGATGTGCTGCTTGAGGCCACAGGGTCACATGTGGACTTTCCTGTAAGATTAGGGAATTCCTTCAGTCTTTCCGGCCATAGTCCCAGGGGTCGTGACTAAGTTCTCTTCCTCTTTCTGCCTGTCACTGATAATCAACCTAAAACCAGGATGAGTTTTACAAACCAGAAGCAAAGGTTCTTTGTGCAAGGAGTTACTGTCATCTCTAAAACTGGAGTTTGTGTCCTTGTGTGCATTTGCCTGCTCAGCTTAATAGCTTTAGGCATCCAGTCTTCTTAGCATAACTTGATATAAGCCGATTCTGAGAGTGGATGCTGACATATGGAAGTGTTTTTGACAATCCATGTTGTGAAGGTCAGGAGGTTTCTATAGGAAAGAAATCCAAGAAGGGCAGTGGCCGATGGGTGCTGGGTCCTCTGAAAGTGAGCTGTGTTCTACCCTTCCCGCTCATGTCACAAAGCCGAGAGAAACATCCCTAATTTGATTGTATATTTCATTTTAAAGGAATCCTCATTGTGTCTGAGGATGTAAAATATTTCTCTTGGGTTTCGGAAAGAGGCCAAAGCCTGCCCCAAGGTGTTCTCTGTTATCCTTCGGGGCACCTGTTGTTAGCAGAGAGCAAGGTGATTTAATATCAGTGCTTGTAAACTAACTGCCTGGTGACTTGCTGTGTGGTCAGGAGTAGCAGCTCCTTAGTTTAAACTTTCCAATTTGCCCTTGATCCCACTCACCCCTTTGCACACATGAACATTCCTGCTGGCCCCTTTAGGCCCTGGATATGCAATTCCTCTGGTTAATGGACAGGACTGGACAGGAAATATTTCACAACCCTGCATCTGTGGAGAGGGAGTGTCTTGGAATCCCCAAGACCTCCCCCTCCACAAGTTTCGATGATTCACTAGGAGGACTCACAGGACTCGGCATAGGATTGTACTCATGGCTGTGATTTATTACGGCTCAAAGATGCAAAGCAAAATAAACCAAGGGGAAAAGTACAGGAGCGAAGTCCAAGGAAACCAGGCACAAGCTTCCAAGGTTCCTCTCCCAGTGGAGTTACACGTGATGTGCTGAATTCCCTGGCAACTAGTTGTGACCGCACGTGTGAAATGTTATCAACCAGGGAAGCTTGTAAGGGACTCACTGTCCCGGGTTTTTACTGGAGGATTGTTACACTGGTGTCCTCTGCCTACCAGCTACCCAAATTTCAGACTCACACAAGGAAAGCAGCTGTTCAGCATAAACCACATGGTTTGTACAGTTTAGGGACAGTGTGGCTCTTACCAGTCCTGGCAATGGTGGGAATCCAAATTCTCAGGCATCAGCTGAGAGCCACCTTGTAAGTGGATCTTTCAAAGGATAACAGTCAGGCTTGCTATGTTACCTTTTGGATGGGGATGAGAGTGGCGGGTGAGGATGGTGGTGGGGACCCCTGAACTTGGAGAAGGGATCTGTTAATGCAGCCTCAGGGCCTGGTACTGCAGGAGAAGGTGGAAGGAAGTGCACTGGGGTTTTGCACTTAGATCCGGGGTTCAGAATAACTGGGATTCCCACACTACAGGGATAAAGAAGGATGGAAAAGAGTTCAAAGTCCTGTGCATTCATTCATCCATTTATTCATTCTTAACAGGGGCTTATCAATGCCTATACCCTTTGAGGTGCTGTGCCAAGGTGCTAAGGATACCATGGTGAGCAGGGTAAAGTCTCTGCCCTCATGAGACCCACTTCTAGAGGGAATGAATGAGGAAAAGGGCAGTTAAATCATTGCTATGAGTATATACCAAGGGCCCTAGGGTATCCACCTGGTAGACTTAGTGGGAGTCAGAAGGCACAAATTTTATAATCAGACTAAACTGGGTAGGAATCACACCTCTAGTATTTATTACCTGTGTGCCTTGGGCAAGTTACTTAGTCACCTGGTGCCTAGATTTCTTCATTTCTTCGTCTAAAAACAGGGACAATTTATAACCTTTTAAAAGATAGGGTCTCACTGGTTGCCCAGGCTGGAGTGTAGTGGCACAATCTCGACTTACTGAAACCTCTGCGTCCTGGATTCAAAGGATCCTCCTACCTCAGCTTCCCAAATAGCTGGGACTACAGGCATGTGCCAACACACCCGGCTAATTTCTGTATTTTTTGTAGAGACAGGGTTTCAACATATTGCCCAGGCTGGTCTCGAACGCTTGAGCTCAAGCAACCCTCCTGCCTCGGCCTCCCAAAGTGCTGGGATTACAGGCATGAGCCACCATGCCCACCTTTTCTTTTAAGGCTGTTGTGAGAACTAAACAAGGTCGTGTATGTAGGGTACTTACTTCAGGGGCTGGCACAGTAGAAATGCTCACTAAATAATGACTTAGCGACGCCTAGCCAAGGAGAGGTGTGTGTTCACCGGAAAGACTGGCATCTGCTGCATCCTCACTCTGCAAGTCACTTCAGAGGCGTTCCCTTCAGCCCTGGGCTCATAGGTGCACACAAGCCTGCATTCCTGCCACGTTGCTCTGCTTACTGGTCTAAGAATGCTTTCCTGTTTCATTTTTCTGGTTTTTTTGTTTTTGTTTTTGTTTTTGTTTTTGTTTTTGTTTTGACGGGGTCTCGCTCTGTTACCCAGGCTGGAGTACAGTGGCTGATCTTGGCTGACTGCAGTCTCCACCTCCTGAGTTCAAGTGATTCCTCTGCCTCAGCCTCCTGAGTAGCTGGGACTACAGTGTGCGCCACCATGCCCAGCTAAGTTTTGTATTTTTAATAGAGATGAGGTTTCATTCACCATGTTACCCAGGTTTGTCTCGAACTCCTGATCTCAAGTGACCTGCCTGCCTCAGCCTCCCAATGTTCTGGGATTACAGATGTGAGCCACCACACCCAGCCTCATTTTTCTGGCTCTTGAAGGCACTTTTCTCTTTGCCTGGATGCCCCAGATTTATTTTGTCAGCCTAAGGAATGTGTACACCTATTATTAAGACCCAACTCAAGTATTTTCTCTTTTATTTCTTTCTCTTTCCCAAACCAAGCCCCTTGGACAGGATTGTTCATGCTCTCCTTTGTCCTACCCTGGTTCCATGGTCACTCCCATCCATATTACAGCATGCTGGGTCGCAGTTGCTTGTTGCTCCATTAGACTGGGTGATTCTTGAGGGCAAGGATGATGTGGTATTATTTGAATCTCCAATGTCAATCAGAGTGTTTGATAGGGACTGGCTCGGGATGTGGAGGGAATGAATGAATGAGTATGGAGTTGGACTAGAACACCCAACATGAAATGGATACAATGTCAGCAAAATAGGTCTCTGCCCTCAGAGCAGAGCTTACAGTCTGGAGGAGGCAGATGGTGAACAGGTAAACGTAAATATAACCATTAGAGACTGAGCAGTGACACAAGTCCTGCAGCAGGTGCAGGCAGTCTCTCCTGGGAAGAGGGAGAAATAGGAGGTCACAATGTTGATACCCTGGGCAATGTGGGGTTGTTGTCTGGAGTGTGGATGGTGGTGGAGGCCTGAAGGGCTGGTCCTGTGGGGTGCACACCTGGAGAGCTAGGAGTCCTCCAGATGGAGGTGGAGAGTGGAGCAGTGGTCACCAGCACCTCAGCTGCCAGAGGGCAGGACTGCAGCAAGATCTAAGTGTCCACTTGGAAGGCTGAAGTGCTCCACTCAAGCAAGACAAACTGGGGTCAAGAAACCCAGGGTCGATAGAGGAAGTATGACCCAGCAACCTGAAAGACCTGTCTGAGCTGTGCCTTAGTCAGCTCGGGCTGCTATAATGAAGCACCAATGACTAGGTGGGTTGAGTAACAGACATTTGTTTCTCAGCGCTCTGGAGACATGAGGTTTGATACCAGGTGCCAGCATGGTTGGGTTCTTGCTGAGGGCCTTTTTCCTGGCTTGCAGACAGCTACCATCTTGCTATGTGCTCACATGGCCTTTCCTAGATGCATTGAGTATGGAGAGAGAGAGAGAGAGAAAGAGAGAGAGAGAGAGAGAGAGAGAGCGCTGTTTCTCCTTCTCCCTCTTGTTGTAAGGACACTAATCCCATCATGAGGTTCCCACCCTCATGACCTCATCTAAACCTAATTACCTCCCAAAAGTCCTATCTCCAAATACCATCGCACTGGAGGTTAGGGCTTCAACATGTGAATTTTGGGGAGATACAAACATTCAGTTCTTAGCAACCCAGGCCAATAACTATTTGCTGAGTAAATAATCATGGCTGGCACTCTAATAGCACTTTGGATGGGACAGGACCTAAGTGTTTTGCATATAGTCATTACATTTCATTCTCAAACAAATCTCACTAGGTACGTGCCATTATTATCCCCAGTTTACAGATGAGGAAACCCAGGCCCTGAAGAGTTTAAGTGATTTGCTAATTAAGTGTAAACCTGGATTCTCACCAGGCAGTCTGCTTCTAGAGTCTAGGTTTTTATTGTTGTTGTTGTTGTTGTTGTTTTGTTGTTTGTTTTTTGAGGCAGAGTCTTGCTCTGTCACCCAGGCTGGAGTACAGTGACACGATCTCATCTCACTGAAACCTCTGCCTCCCGGATTCAAGTGATTCTCCTGCCTCAGCCCCC
>NW_012110141.1:2872887-2874704 GCF_000951045.1 Mandrillus leucophaeus
CTGGAGTGCAGGGGTGCGATCTCGGCTCACTGCAACCTCCACCTCCCGGGTTCAAGCAATTCTCCTGCCTCAGCCTCCCGAGGAGCTGGGACTATAGGCTTGCACCACCACACCCAGCTAATTTTTGTATTTTTGGTACAGATGGGGTTTTACCATGTTGGCCAGGATGGTCTCGATCTCTTGACCTCGTGATTCACCTGTCTCGGCTTCCCAAAGTGCTGGGATTACAGGCGTAAGCCACCATGCTTCGCCTAATTTTTGCATTTTTAGTAGAGATGACATTTCACCATGTTGGCCAGGCTGGTCTCAAACTCCTGGCCTCACGTGATCCATTCGCCTCAGTCTCCCAAAGTGCTGAGATTACAGGCATGAGTCATCCCGCCCAGCCAAGTCTAGGGTCTTAATCATTATATGTGCCTGACTCAAGAAGTAAACTCTAATATTACTGGACATCTGTCAAGTGCTAGTTCCTGAGTGAGGAGAGATATTAGAGATAGAAGGATGACTATGACATCATACCTACCTTTTAGGCTATCTCAGAATGCTCAGAGAGACATCATTTTTTGATGTCAGTTCAAATTTGATACCACCAAGAAACTTTTATCTTTATCTTGTAACTGTGGTCCATAGAACCAATAGCAGAGGAAAGTGTTTTGCAATTTCAAATGTGTCTCGTGGCTGAACTGCTGACAAAAAAAAAAAATAGGTTTTTTTAAGAATAATGGGTGCAGTGACTCATGTCTATAATCCCAGCACTTTGGGAGGCCAAAGCGGGAGGATCACTTGAGACCAGGAGTTTGAGACCAGTCTGGGTGACATCGTGAGACCTCATCTCTGCTGAAAAAAATAAATAATGAACTGAGTCATCGAATTAAAATGTACAATTCATTTTAGTAGAGTGTATACTATGATGAGAATAACTTCAATGATGTGTAAAAGGTATTCTAAAATTTATAATACTAATCAAATCATAATACAGTTTGAGAAAATGTAGAACCACTTATGTAAAAATGTTTTTTTTAGCTAAAAATAAATGTAGATGATTTGGAAATATTTTATAGGAAAATTTAGAACAAAATGTCTTAAAGACTTTGCAGTGTTTCTGGATCTTGACTACTAGCAAGCTCAGAAATGCAAGCTCATTGAATGCAGGAGGAAACTCACATCCATTTCCTGGATGGGGATGTCTGGGGAAAAACTCAGCCCATGAGGGAGAGGGAGAGGATGAGGAGGACAGTGACCCCTTGGTGAGAAGCCTGGTGATGGTGGTAGGGGGTGTTCGCTCAGGCTTCCTGGAGAAGGAGAAGGAAGAGGATATCCTCTTGTCATGAACTCCACATTTGCATTCACTGGAAACAGATTTGGGAAAGAGCAGGAGGAGAGGGAAGAGGTTGGGACCCTCCTGTCTCTAAGGAAGCAACACCCACTGCTCAGAGCAGTGCTCTGTGTGTGTCATCAGATGCTAGAGGATCCACTTCCAGAAGGCACTGAGCAGAGTGGAGAGAGTCATCCCTGCCTCGTAGGAGCTGTGCGATCCAGGGCAGGTTTCTTAGCTCTGCCTGATTCCTGAATTATGTGGCTCGAGTTTCATTGTTCTTTTGGTTCTTCTCTGTCTCAGGTCTGCAGCCTCCCGTCATGAGCAGAGGTTTTGTCCAGCTGCCCACACTCTTCAACCAATGATCATGAGCTTCTTTTTTTCCTTCCTTCCTTCCTTCCCTCCTTCCTTCCTTCCTCTTTCTTTTTCTTTCCTTCCTTCCTTCCTCCCTCCCTCCCTCCCTCTCTCTCTCTCTTTCTTTCTCTTTCTCTCTTTCTCTTTC